>NW_003307587.1:746641-752867 GCF_000143455.1 Volvox carteri f. nagariensis | reverse complement strand
GGCGGCGACTCCGACGACGTTGACGACGGCCGCCCGATCGCAAACGCAGCTGGGTACGCGCCACGATAAGGCCCGGGCGGCGCCGGCACTGTTGGGCTGCCGCTTCCGGAGCTCCAGCACCAGCCGCCGCCGTCGCCGCCGCCGCCGCCGCCGAAGACAAAGTCGTAGGAGGGACAGACGCCCCCTGGAGCGGCGGCTTCAATCCAGTTGCCGCAAGGCACCAGCATGGCGGCCGCCACCGTGACCGATTGATCGGTTGGGGCTGGCTGGATTGGGCCGCCGCCGTCACCGTCACCGTCACCGTCGCCGCCGCCGCCGCCGCCACCGCCGCCGCCGCCGCTGCTGCATCTGCCCCGAGAAATCCAACCGGGGACTGCACCGGGGACATTGGCAGCAGTGATGTCGTACATGCTGTCCCAGACGCAGGCCGATGGTGGGAATGACCCATGGGTCATCTGGCCCGTTGGCAGCTGCTGCGGTGCGGCCCGCTCGAACGCGCTGGGGCTGCCGCCGGCTGCAGAGGCATCCATGCTACCCGGCCACTGCGAGGTCGCAACTGCTGTTGTTTCCATGATCTGAACAGAGTTGGACTTCTTCATGTGGAAAATCCAGAAATTTTGAAAACTTAAGCTGGAAATAGCTGGTGGATTTAATCAGCCCTGTTCCGCGCGAAGGTCAAAAATATTTCCTTGGAACGCCAGAAAAAGATTTGCATGCGAAGAGCTGATGCAATCTATGACAGCAACGAAACTGCTGGTGATACAGCGGCCCAACCAAGATAATGGATGAGGAGCCGGTCGCGAAACGTTGCGTTCGCTTGTCGCGGCGTTGTGGCGTTGTGGCTGAAGCTGAACCCGACTGGAATCGCTTACGCTTATGTGATAGAAAGCTTTTGCGGCGCTGTATACTATTCGCTGCAAGCACACAAAAAGCCTCGGCTCGCAGGACAGGAGAAATAAGCTTATGCGGCGGGAACCGCCGTGCTGGGCGCCTGTCGTGCTGGGCACCAGAAAAATCCCACGCTTCTCCTCAATCCTTTTCAACTACCAAGGTGTATCTGCTCCGGAAGCGGATATATAAGAGGGAGCCGCAAAGGCAGTACACCTGGAGATGATGACCGAGATATTTGGGGCGTTGCCGCAGCAGTCGATTCGTCCGCCTCTAGATTTTTTTGAGCTAGATCCTGACAGATGAGATGTGCGTAGGTTAGCCGTGCGGCATCCGTGTGCGTGATTAAGGTACTTGCAATATGGGAGCTTGAGTTGTGGTAGAAAAAGATGAGAGACGAGACATGTTTACGGAATTGCCGCTCCAGGGCGGGCCCATAGCTGACCGTGCGCTCAATCATGCACAAACAAACTTTTGGTTACAGCATAAGCATGTAATGTGGCATTGCTAAGCATGATTCATAGGCTTTCTACGGCGTCCTCATGCCGCATGGAGTCCGTGGCATCAACGGCCATACCAGCAGCCGACAATAGCCAGGTTTTGGCAAATTCGGAAATGGGGCTATACCTTTGCAGTTATGCGTACGACGCGCTCGACGCATGGGCAAAGGCGGAAAGTCAGAGACGTGAGCACCCAATACGTTGCTCATCCCGTAACCGGCGTTCAGCAAACCATTACACACCAAAGCCCGGCTACCTCACGTGCTGGAAACTCTCTGCCTGCAGATATCAAAGCGACCATGTGAACTTGCGTTCGCAACGTTTGCAAATATCACAAGAGCACTTCATTTCAAGTTGCGCCGTCACAGCCCTTGACAAGTGAGCGGATTCTGCAGAGAAACATTTTAGCCTCAAAACTCATGCAACACGAGGCTTTGATCTTTTACTTCTTCGCGCAGCTTTCCACCAGCAAACCAATATCCTTTGGCATGCCAAAAGATTCACCGTAAAATGACTTCATCATCAGCCGACTCTCGGCGGTACCGGAAACGTAAAGCAAGTCCCAATCACCAAAACAGTCTGCTGCAAAAAGAGGCACGAGGCCATAATTGAGACTACAAATCCGACAACCCAACGCCGCGCCAATCAAGCAGCCCAGCCTTCGCTTCTCATTCCTACCTACTCTTAGAGCTGACTAAAATCTCGCATCAAAATCTCGGACCAATCCCTTTCCTCCCCACGCCGCCGCCCCAGCCGCGCTGGCCGCTGATCCCCCACATCCCCCTTCACCGGGCCGCCCCCTTTTGTCCTGCTCGCAGCGCCGTACAGCAAACGGTCCCTGTCCCGACACCACGCCCGTACCAATCTATCCGCCGTGCTCCAGCCCAGCCCACTGCCGTACCCCGGCGGCAGCTTCCCCGCGTCCAGCAAGTATCCACACTCCGCCGCCTCCTCAACCACCGCCGTCGCCGACGCCACCTCCGCCACCTTCAAACCGCCACCCGCCGGCTGCTGCTGCTGCTGCTGCTGCTGCTTTGACGGTTGGGGAAACAGCGGCATGAGCGGCAGAAAGTTGCCCTTTGCCGCTAACTCCCACTCCACAAACTCCATCACGTCCAGGAGCTTCGAATCGTAAAACACCTGCGGCGGCATCACCACACGGTATTATATCACACGGTGACGGTGAGCAAGGCGATGTGGTGACGGCGATCAGATGGTTGCCATGGAAAGCCAACACCACCACGATGACGATGACGACGACGACGGCGGCGGCGGCGGTTGGAAAAACACACTACTACTAAAAGGTGCTTAGGTCAAGGGAACAGCCGCGTGCTTGTACGGCGGAAAGCAACCAACCAACCAACCAACCAACCGAGCCAGCAAATTGAACGAGCCCCCATGAACGGTCCCGAACCTGCGACGGCAAATCCGAACTAGAGTGCTAATCTTCGTGTCGTGTCGTGTCGTGCTTTGTTGCACAACACAACACAAGCACTATCTCTATCTTGCCACATGCGAGAGTCCGTCTGTTTGTCCGTCTGTCGGGAACCTGGGTCTTGATGGAGAGCACGGCGGGGTTTAACCCCGCGCGCGCGCGTGTGTGTGTGTGTGTACGTGTGCGTGTGGGGGGGGAGGTGGAGGGCCCCGTGATGGAGAAGTACCCCCGCAGGAGTATCCCCGCATCGAGCATCGGTCTGGAACCCCCTCGCCCGTTGGGAGTTAAACCGACCGACCTGCGGGTAAGTGGCCTGCAGCAGCGCCCGCAGCGCTCCAGCGCCGCCGCCATCACCGTCATCACCCACAGCACCCTCTTCAGCGGCATCGCCGCCTTCGCCGTCGTCGTCGTCGTGTTGAATGCGATGTGTACGGTGGCGACTGCCGTACCTCCTATCCAACCTAAGCAGCGAGACCATGTCGGCTACCATGCCCTCCTTCTCACGCCGAATGAGCTGTTCGACCCGTGGGTCGGTGTGCTGTACGGCAAGAGAGGGTGTAGCGTTTACTTCCAGCAGCCACGGCCTTGGGGATGGAAATGTGGGGAGAGGGAAAGAGGGGGTGCGGAGAACGCTATTAATCACTCAGGCGGTGTGTACGACGAGTGTGTACGACGCAAAGATGTTTTGATGGACGTCGGCTGGGCTGCCCTGTGCGATGCTGTGCTGAGCTGAGCTGAAAAGCATGAAGCAAAATCGGGGGGAGAGACGGGAATGGGCTTGTGCTTGTTTGAGAATTCGGACTGGTTTTGACGCGAGCTCGTGTCTCGGCACCCGCATGCCGTTGCTTAGGAGGGGAGGAGGGGAAAGACGAACCACACACGAATGAAGCTGCTGCCAGGGCAAGAGTGTACCAGACGTAGAACTGAGGGGAGGAGGGGGAGGAGGACGGGGGAATGGGGGGGGGGACATCGACCCACGTGGTCAACTAACTACCATGGAACCACTTCACCAACCGACAACAACTTAACCACCAACGGCAAACCACCAACCTCAGCTCTTTGTCCACGAGGAAGTCAAGTCCAAAGAGCTCAAAGCAGCCGCCGCCCTGGGAATTGTACGGCACCCGTAGACGAGCGGTTTCGGAGCGAATGTGTGGAACCGCGGCCGCCGCAGTCAGCGCCGCGCTGCGCAGGATGCGGCGATAGAGCAGGCTTCTCGTGCACGACAGCACATGGCGTACATGTAGTACGGCGGCGCCGCCAGGGACGAGCCACAAGTCCCCGGGAAACGAGTTCCCGCGGGGGGCAATCCGTATATGTGTGTATGTATGTATGTATGTATGTGTGCGTCGAAGAGGGCAAAGACGGAGGGCAGGAAGAGGAGAAAGGAACGCAACGGAAAGGGTGAGGCTTGCTTGAGGTACACAACGGGGAAAGGCGGGGGAAAACCCGTTAGTCGTTGTCGTTTTACTTGGATCGCGGATTTCGCGGATCCCAAATTGAAGTCTTCGTTTCAAATTTTGACTTATAAAAAAACAGATCTTCTCAGTTTTCCTTTTCCCGATCACACAGCAAAACCCTAAGCAAAAATACGACCAAAAATGGTCCCATTCCCATTCCCATTCCCATTCCCATCCCCATTCCCATCCCCATTCCCAGTCACGGGTAACACGCTACCTGAATTTCTCCGTTCCCAGGTGGTTCGCGAGCTGCCTGAGACTCCAAACCTCCCCATCCACGTTCTGAGCGTAATTCGTTACATGACCCCGGGGGGCAGGGGAAGAAGGGGGCGGCGACGGAGGAGGAGGAGGAGGAGGAGGAGGATACAATGCCGCAGGCGGTGAACCTGCCGTACATACAGGCGGCTTCATCGCCATGCCGGCGGTGTTCCCGCCGCTGCCGCCACAGCCGCCGCCATCGTTAACTCCCTCCTCTTCCACCTCCGCCTCCTCCTCCGCCTCCTCCTCTTCCCCCCCACCCCCGTCGGCGCTCGGAGCGAGCATGACGGCAGCCCCCAACGGGCTCCCCCCAGCGTCGCCGCCAACAGCACCGCTATGGTCGTACGGTGCCGTCACCGTCGCCGCCTCCACCGCCGCCGCGTCGTACGGCTCCGTTGAGAAGAGAATAAGGCCGTTCTTATGCAGGTAGGCGCGCAACGGATCTGACCCGACTACAACTAACCACAACCGAATACCGAACTTTCGGTTATTGATGAGCAGCGGGTCGTCTACATACTTCTGAGCGACCTGCGCTCGCATTGGGGCGACGGACGCAACGCGGGTAAAAGAATAAAAGAAGATGCCTCAGAATACCTGTTTGAGGAGGAAATGAGTCGTACGGCAAGGAGGGAGTGGAGTGCGGTTGTCTCAACCCACCACAAATGGCCGTGGCCGGTCCGGATCGAGGCGCCTCCGGCGGGGTCCTCCGCCTCCGCCCTCCGGGTGGTGGTTCTGATGATGATGATGATGATGTTGCAAAACATATTGCTGTTGATCGTGTTGCTGTTGTTGTTGTTGACTTTGTTGTGATGGTGGTGATTGCGGTCGCTGCTGTTGCTGTTGCTGCTTTTGATTTTTCATGTACGACAATACTTGCGCCTGGCGCCGTAGTACGGCATCCAATGCGTGTTGTTGTGTCACTAGCTGCAGTCCCTTGCCTGCAAGTGAAAGGGGGGGAGGGGGAGGGGGGGGGCGGAGAGGGCGCAAAACGCCTTGTAAATGGATTCGTGGACCGCCAACGACATACATACATACATACATACATACATACATACATACATACATACATGCATGCATGCATGCATGCATGCATAGGCAGGTGGCTGGCAGAAGTTAAGGCCTGATTTCTGCTCCCGGAGGTTCCGGGTTCAAATCCGCCTGCCGACCTCTCGGTGTGTGAGGGGTGTTATAATTGGGAGGTGGCCCCCCATCCTGCGGTCGGTGTAGGACGTGATAACATCAACTTGCGAGCTGACCAGGAACCAAGTTGAGGCGCTGTTGATCCGCTAGATTTGGTTGGATGCTGGTGGTGAGTTGCTGAACCCAACGAATACATTCTGAAATCGGATGGGGCGAACGGATTAGGGTGCCCCTCTCGCAGGGGAGAGCAGGGAACTGCCTCCAAGGGAAAGGGGGCCGCTGGTGAAGCTGTACCACCCTGTAACAACATACATACAGTTCACTATATCTACACACACGCGCACGCACCCATGATTCTACTCCCCACCCACTGACCCACCCACTGACCCACCCACTGACCCACCCACTGACCCACCCACTGACCCACCCACTGACCCAAGTGTTGCGACGTTTTCAGCATCCACAACCTTCCATGCTGCTGCTGCTGCTGCTGCAGAGGAGCAGGAGGAGGAGGAGGAGGAGGAGGAAAGCCCTCCGGAGCGCCT
>NW_003307587.1:746304-746570 GCF_000143455.1 Volvox carteri f. nagariensis | reverse complement strand
GGTAGGTGAGGGGGGAGTCGCATGAGATCCAATAAACGAGGAACCACTGACTGCTGCCTGCCGTACAAGGACAACGATTAAAGGTGAGAGGAAGATTTGTGAACGGATGGACCCCCCCCACACACACACATACATACATACATACCCTCCCCCCCCCAACACACACACCTGGGTGAGCGTCTCAGGCAGTCGCTTTTTACGACTTAACGACTGGGATCCCTGTACGGCACACACCAACTGATGGCGCCTCAAAGCCCCGGAGACTG
>NW_003307587.1:726349-746254 GCF_000143455.1 Volvox carteri f. nagariensis | reverse complement strand
TTTTTTGGCTTGTTAGGTGTATCAGGAGCCCTCCCCCACCTGGGCTGCCCAAACCGTCTTTTTTATTTTTTGCTTTTTTTCCCTTGGGATCCCTTTGTCGTTGGTTGTGTTGTGGGGGGTTGTTTCAGAGAGCCTTTGGCTTTGCCCTAGCTGAGACTTGTGGGCTCGCTCTAGCGGGACCTGAGAGCCCTTCGTGGTGTTTTCACTGCAGCGCCATCCCCGGATGGAGGGGCTGCGGAGTGGCTGCGTAGAGTGTTGGCAGTCTGAGTCGGGTTCGGGAGCACACAGCACAAGTCGGTTAGTCTTGTGTGCTCCCGACCCTTGCGCTGTGTTTCGGCTTCGGCCCCCGGCTCTCGCGGCCCACAGTGTAATCTAAGTCATACATACATACACACATAGGCAGGCGGCTGGCAGAGGTTAAGGCCTGACATTTGCTCCCGGCCGACCCGGGTTCAAATCCGCCTACCGACTCCTCGGGTGTTAGAGGAGTGTTGAAATGGGAGGTGGCCCCCCATCATATGGACGATGTAGGACGTGATATTATCAACTTGCGAGCTGACCAGGAACTAAGTTGATGCGCCGTTGATCTGCTAGATTTGGTTGGATGCTGGTGGTGAGTTGCCGAACCCAACGAATACATTCTGAAGTCGGATGGGGTGACGGATTAGGGTGCCACTCTAGCAGGGGAGAGCAAGGACTGCCCCGGGATAGGGGCCGCTGGCGGAGTTAACCACCCTGTAACAACATACATACACACATACACACACATACACACACATACACACACATACACACACATACACACGTACACACATACATACATACACACCTGCAATGCGGTACTGGCGGGGCTCCACAGCACGTCCCAAGAGCCCACTCTCTGCCACCCCAGCGGCCCGGGCCCCGGGCGCGGGTCGGACTTGACGCGGCCGCCGGTCCGCTCCCCGCCCGCGGCCAGCAGGGCCCGCTGGACCAGGGAGTCAGCCCCGCTGCCCTTGAACCGCTTCTCGTCATGCCAAAAGCTGGGGGTTGGGGTGGGAGGCGGTATGTATGTATGTATGTATGTATGTATGTATGTATGTATGTATGTATGTATGTATGTATGTATGTATGTATGTATGTATGTATGTATGTATGTATGTATGTATGTATGTATGTATGTATGACTTAGATTATGTATGTATGTATGTCGGTTCGGCAACCAGTCAGTGAGTGGTGTGGTACACTGGGAGGGGGGAAATTCATAAAAGGTGGGGGTGCAAGTATTTTACAACTCCGATTATTATGGATTTGCCCCACCGGAAAAAAGTCTTGCTGGGCTCTTGAGGGGATGAGGAGCTGGGCTGCTGTGCGTCGTTTGCGTCGGATCCTTCGTCTGCAGCGGGCTGGGAAGCGGTCGCGGCTTTTCTGGCCGCCTGCTCTGCTTTCCGGCGCTCCAACAGCGCGCGACTGGATGCTTTCAGTTGGTACGGCAGCGGGCGATTTGCGGAGGAAGGGTGTTGGGAGTTGGACGAGGCAGCCTCCGCCTGAGCGATTGAAGTAGATGGTAGCGGAGGAGAAACAGAAGGCGAGGATGGAGGCTCAAGTCGAGCTTTCTGCGGGACAGCTGCGGCGGATTCCGTTTTCCGTTTCGAGGCTTCATCACTGCATGATACTATGCTAGGATTTTGGTTGGAAAGATTAATTGCGCGTTGGACTTGTACCTGGCGTGCAATTGCTTTCGGTGTGGTGCGCCGCAGGAAGGAATGGCGACTTTCCAAGTTCATGTAAGCAGGCCATTGCATTTTCTTAAGATGACCAATAATTCAAAACACTGAAGTGCCTGTCCCTTGGAAGCAATCCGAAAGCGCGAAACCACAAAAAGTCAAGTACGGCAGAAAGTCGGTTTGCAGTTCAGCTTTTATTTTCACGATTCTAGTGCGCTAGTTAAAAAGCCTATGTTGCTGCTACATTATAGTACTTCAAGGCAGAAATGTTATCCCACGGAAAGCCACTTGCTCATGCGTCATATGCTTGCAGCGGCAGGTTAACAACGGCAAAAGTGTTCCCGCGAACAGTTCGCACCCAGGCGGACCCAGACCATCGTCGCTCTTCAAATCCTCAAGACGCCAGTACCGGTCACTTCGGCAAAGTCAAGCCGCCTGCTGCTGCCGAGGACGGCGCCAAAGGCGTCGCCTACTACAGCGGCCTGGTGAACAACGACCTCCGGCAAGACAACCGCGCATCCCCCGCGGGTGCGCAGCAATGCCGACCGGGCGGAAGGCTGTATGACGTCACTTCCGCAAAAGAAAAATACACACACAGACACACGGACACACGCACACAAGCACACGCACACAGACACACACAGACACACACAGACACACACAGACACACACACAGACACACACACATACGTGCATAGACATTTGGCACATGTTCTCAAGCTGTCCCCTCCTCCTAGCCAACACACTGCACTAGGACAGTGACGTGGTGCAGTCGCTTTTGTCCAACACATGCCGGGATGTCCAGGACATGCATGTTCAAATCCCCCCCTACAGTCACTTCCCACACCCCTCCGTGTTTCTGAGTCCTCTCTCTTACCCCCCTCCTCTTACCTTCTTCTCCGCCTCGTGCATGTCGTACGTCGTACTTTCCTGCAGACATGCTGGTACGTAACCTTCAACTGGCTGGTGAGTGTTTGCGGCTGGTGTCGTTGTTCGGGTGGGTGGGTTTCGCGGGTGGGTGTTTTCTCCCCATCTGTTATTGTGAGCCCCCCTCCCCCTCCCCCTCCCCCACTACTACAGCTGACGAGAGCGTCCCTCTACCTGCTCTGTGACTGCACTGCCTAGCTACGCATACCTCTATCGGGCCACTAACCATCTGCTGTGTGTGCGTACCCTCGCGCCTTCACTGCCTGCATGCCGGTGGCAGTAGTAGTAGTAGTAGTAGTAGTAGTAGTAGTAGTAGTAGTAGTAGTAGTAGTAGTAGTAGTAGTAGTAGTAATAGTAGTAGTGATAGTAGTAGCAGCAGTAGCAGTAGTAGTAGTAATAGTAGTAGTAATAGTAGCAGTAGCAGCAGTAGCAGTAGCAGCAGTGGCAGCATGGCGGCTGTCCGGTTCCAGTCCGGTTGATTACCTTCCCACCACCACCACCACCACCACCCCGTCGCCTACACCAACACACCAACACCAACACCAACACCACCAACACCAACACCATCAACAACAACAATACCAATAACTAGGGGGCCCCATGCGGCATCTGACGGGCCCTATGGGGCCCCAGCAGGTTGTCCCCTACGTGATGCACCGCACCCCTGGCCATAATTCCCGTAAGTAGGTTGTAACAGTTAATGGAGTTTGTTAATAAATCCTTTAATGCTATCTGTTATTTTTTATTTTTTTCGTCATTACATAAACATAGTGGTAATGAATTAAACAGGTTAGACGGTATGATCGAATGGCCTTTTCCGTGTCTTGCCCCAGCCGGCGGCGGCTTTTGCTTTCGTCGCCGTCCCCACAGTCCCCCTACCCCTACCCCTACCCAGGCGGCGTGGCTGGTTTGCTGGGTTTGCTGCTGCTGCTCTTCCTGGCTTCAAATGGACTATTACCGGGAACGGTGTGATGTATTTGCCGTACAGGAAGTGTCGGGAGTACATACATACATATGTGTGTACACACATGCATATATACGGAAATACGTCCGTCGAGGCAGCTTTCGTGTTGCGTTCGTGGTAGTGGGGCGTTGGGTAGTGGGGCGTTGGTGTAAAAATTCGATTTGGTAATCGAATTCAGGCTCGTGTACACATGTGTGATGTGTGAAACAGGGGGGCATATCTTCACCCGTGGCCGCTACCTGGTGAAACCCTGCCTTCCCCGGTATTTCGGGGCACCCTCATCCAGTCACCCTAGCCAACTTCTCAGTGGTTCGCTCAGGTTCCGCACCCACAACCAGCATCCAACGGTCTCACTCGTTAGGTGTCAAAGACGGCTGATGCTGTACAAGGCAGACACGCGGTCGGGTGGTGTTACCCCCCGGGGGGGAGGTCGGAAAATATTTCACTTTTGCATTCTACTTGGCAGGGGTGTGGAGTACGTAGGCGACACACAGTACGCAAAGACGTCGGCCATGTAGAGATTGAACTGGAGATGGAGTTGTTTCTTCAAACACGCCACGTGACGCCACCACACGCCGCCCTGATTCATTTGGAGGCCACATCAGGGACACAATATCTGAATGTGTCAGAATGTCTCGACGCCGGGGTTAAGGGGGATGCATTTGCAATACATCCAAAGCATGATACACATCGGATGCATGCAGTGTGGTATGGGATGTGGGGTACCTTTTGACTCTTTTTATGGGACAGGGCGCAAAGTCGTCCAGATGTGGAGGTCTGGAGAGAGGTGCCGTGGGGGACTTCTTTTAACTTCTTTTACACAAACGCTTTTGTGGAGGAATGCGCGTTTTTGTGGGTAGGAATGCATGTGTAAATTTGTCTTCTCCCACCTGTGATGGTGTAAGTTCTTTTGAGCCACACACGCACAAACACACAACCCTGTGGTGCGCAAGCGAGATTTAGTGCGCACGCAGCTGCAGCTGCAGCTGCGTGTGTGCATGTGCATGCGTTCGAACTGTATATTCGTTGGCGACCCGTGGGTTTCTCTCCGCCCCAATGACGCTCTGTGGCGCCCCCCGCTTCCCGTAAGCTAGTTTTAGCACGCGTGGAACAATTTGCAGAACGATGATGACGGTCGACCAGGGCCGTGTCAACATCATGTACTTTGTCGAAGAAATTCAAGCAAGCAGCAGCGTCAAGACAAAAAACAGAGCCCTAAGATGAATGGGACGAATTTACGCATTGGAGCGGCAAATGTTCCCCTGTCTCGTCCTTCCTCTGTTCATTAACCCCTTTAGGGTCGTGGTGTAACGTAGACTTAGCATGAAAACCATTGTTTTGTTCTGCTCTTCGAATTGTCGACATGGTGGAACAGTAGTGCTTCACGACGCAGCATTGCACTGGCTTCTCGCAGCTAGTCGGTGACTTTTTCGGTTACAAGAACAGCGTTAACAACATACATGTCTGTAGGTATATCAACGAAATATCAATGTTTGTGTACACTTGTACTACATGTGCAACCTCGCCCCCAGCACGGAGCATCAAGACAGATTAAAACTCGCCGGCCAAGTTGCGCAGCTCGAGTCTCCCTGTCCCTGGTCCCTTAGTTTCCTTCTTTTACATCCCATGTTTCTTCCCCCTTCTTGGATCCAACTAACGAACCAACTGGAATCAACCGACCAACTGACAGCATCTGGACGTACCTCTTCAGCAACCTCACCTCCTCCTCTTCCCATCCCATCAGTAAAACAAGTACCCCGAGTTCCCGGCATATCTGTTTGCCTGTCTGTCTGTCTGTCTATCCGTTCTTCCATCAGTTGGTCCATTTCTGCCCAGAATCGTTCTTCCCAGCACCCCTGTCCGCAACGTCTTTCAATTAACAAAGCAACGCCAACTGACAACCGCTACAACGGATTAGAAACCTTCATATATGCTCCCCTGTCCCCTCCCCTTTTAGAGCTTCAACGGCTCTTTTGCACAACTCTTCGACCCTTCACGCCCTCCAATTCCTTCTCTACGAAACATGAGATAATGAAAAAATCCTACACACACACACACACACACACACACAAACGCTCACATGGAATCACCAAACGCTTGGCCACCTCTCCTCCTGCCAACCCGGCTCGCGTAAACTCAAAACCTTAAGACCTAACTACCGCCGCCGGCGTACCGCCGCCGTCCCCGCAATGCAATGCCGTGCCTGCAATGCAATTACATACATACATACATACATACATACATACATACATACATACATACATACATACATACATACATACATACATACATACATACATACATACATACATACATACATACATACATACATACATACATACATACATACATACATACATACATACATACATACATACATACATACATACATCCCGAGAATTATGAACCATGCGGTGAATTCCGAAATGCTCGTCCAGTCAGCACACCGAGAAACGGTGTTGTCACATCATCCCCAACCCGGGAAGTGATGGGTTGTGCGGTTTTGCTTCTCTTCCCCTCCGTCAATGCATCCGGGCATCTTTCCCCCATCTCCCCCCCTCGGGCCTCATGTCCTCCATCTTAGCTTATCAGTCAGCGGTTCCCCCTCCTCCCCCCTCACCTCACCTCCCGAGGCCCCTTTCCCCCCCATACACACACGCACAACACACGTCCATCCCGCCACGTCACTCCCTGACACGTCACTCCCAGCCACGTGCTCCCTGACACGTCACTCCCAGCCATTTCCCCAACCCCCGTCTTCCACCTCATCCACAAACCATGCGCTGAAACGTCCTCAGGTACAGAACCAGCGGCAGCGCCAAAAGCATCACCAGTAGCAGGAGTACGGCCACGCCGTACATGCCGTACAACAGGATCTTGTGTCGCTGCCAGAACGAGTACAGCTGGGCGCCACCGGGGGAGGAGGGATCTGGCAGGCTGCTCGAAATGCCGGAAGCCGTCAGAAGCTCCGAAACCTGCGTGTGCGTGTGTGTGTTTGTAATGGAATGATGCAGAGGATGCGGAGAAGATCACAACGCACACCGTATAAAAAAACAGGCACATGCAGATACCTACATACATACATACATACATACAAATGCTGACCAGGACCTAAGTTGGGGCGCCGTTGATCCGCTAGATTTGGTTGGATGCTGGTGATGAGTTGCTGCACCCAATGAATACATCCCGAAGTCGGATGGGGTGAATGGATTAGGGTGCCCCTCTCGCAGGGGAGAGCAGGAAACTGCCTCCAAGGGAAATGGGCCCGCTGGTGAAGCTGTACCACCCTGTAACGACATACATACAAACCTCTCGGAGATACCCCTAGTCCCTCTAGCTAGACTCCCTCTCTCGTTCACACACAAGCACACCCCATGCGGGTCAGGGAAGACGTGCACGTGTGTATTGCTCCTGTTCCCAACCTACGGACCTACACGGCACACCTCGCACCTTCATGCTTCGGCGGGCCTTGAAGTCCGGTAGCAGCAGCCAGGCCAACATGCCGCCCGAGAGGAAGCCACCCGCGTGCGAGGCATGAGAGGTGGAGCTACCCCGGGTGTTGGAGCCCCCGGTGTGGCCCGTGATCTGTGGGTGTGTTGATGTATGGGTGTGTGTGTTGATGTATGGGTGTGTTGATGTGTGTGGGTGTTGATGTGTGTGGGTGTTGATGTGTGTGGGTGTTGATGTATGGGTGTGTTGATGTATGGGTGTGTTGATGTATGGGTGTGTTGATGTATGGGTGTGTTGATGTATGGGTGTGTTGATGTGTGTGTGTGTGTGTTGATGTGTGTGTGTGCGGATGTGTGTGTTGAGGTGTGTGTGTGTCGGCACGTGGGATAGCGGTCCTCCCCTCCAATCCTGGAGGACTTACTGCTCTTGTCAGCTCCACTTAAAGGGGCCTTATCACACATCCCTGATTCAGCTGTACGGAAGCACACACACACACACGCACCTCAACTATTCTAACGTTGGCGATGTTCCCCCTTCCCCCTTCTTCACACCCCCCAATACACGACACGCACCTGCAGAGCCACCAGCAGTGCCGCAACCGCCGCCATACCCGCCAACCGCAACCATAATAACGGAATGGATTCAAAGTTGATGGCAGCGTCCGCCACAAAGGCACCTAGCAGCCCAAACACGGCCCCGGAAGAGCCAACCACCAGAGTGCACGGGTTCTCGAAAAACGCACTGGCCTGCGTGCAAGTTCGTGTGCGTGTGCGGGTGTGTCTTGAGTAAAAAGGGAAGGGGAATGAAGGGGAATGAGCCGGGGTACGTAGGAAAGAGCGCCATGCGACCCGGGGGTTGGGTTGGGGGAAGGGTGTGGGGTTCTAGGGTTTTAGCGTCGTACATCTCGGGGCCGTGTACTCGAGTTCCCCGTGTCAATATCACTACCCACTACCCGGGTCGTTACTTAGGATGTCAAAACCCCCCTTCCCCTCCCCCCCCCATCGCCAGCACCACTTCTCCAAACCCACATCACCTTCACACACCCCATCAAACCCAACCCAACTCTGACACGCGCACCATGTTCCCAGCCACCCCGGCTACCACCCACACGGGCAGCAACCGCCAGCACCCGAATAGCGATTCCAGGTATGAGGCGAGAACCTGAGAGGTACGTCAGCAGGATTAGGGGGCCGGGGGGGGCGAGGGGGGAGAGGGGGGCGGGGGGGGCGGGGGGGGCGGGGGGATGTCCAGGAGGGTGCGGGGCGGGGTTTTGGCGGGGGAGGTGTGTGGTCCGTGTGGGGAGAGAGGGGCGTTTTGAAGGAAAGAAGAAGGGATGATGGCCCTACCGCTGCTATGCTGGCCGGCGGTAAACCCACATGCAACTGACACCAACTAACCAACTAACCAACCAACAGATAACGCTCAGGTGACTGGCAGGTAACTCGACGTCGCATCACCTGCGGCCTGTTTTTTAACATATTGTGTTTGTCTGTCTGTCTGTCTGTCTGTCTCCAAGTCATCCCGCCCTCCGTCCTTACCCTTTCGCCCCGCCCACCTCCCTCTCCCCACACACACCACACCCCCACCCCACCACACCACGCACTCACCAGCAACAGGGCCATGTTGGCCGCCAGGTGCATGGTGCTCTGGTGAAGAAGGAGGGACGTCACCCACCGCCACCACTGACCACTTGCCAGATCAGGACCGTAACGCCCGCCCCACACGCGAAGATAGTCAAAACCGAATGTACGGGAGGAGGGGCTGCGCCAGAACTGTAGCCAGGTTCCTAAACAGGCAGGTCCCCAGCTGTAGCTGGAAAGGGAGCCACCGGACAGCACCATCGCGGTAAAGTCTTCCCTGTTTTAGAATAAGTTGGGAGTTGGGGCGGTTAGGATTTTGGGGTTTTAAGGTTTTTATGGTAGTTGGCGGTTGGCAGATGAGTTGGATGGGAAGTGGCGGTAAGGGCTGGATGGTGGAGAGTAATCAACTGCCATAACGGACCCAACCGCTTCCTCCAACCGCAATAACTGCCCTTCTGGACTTACCCTTTGGTATTAAGACTTCCCGACACGTCGATTGGTCGTACGAATTCGTACTGTCCCGCCATGAAAAGAAATGCACCCACCATCACCACCAGCAGCAGCATGGTGCCTAGGAGCCAATACCCGGGGGGTTGACCTGCCATGCTGCATGGGTGTGTGTGTGTGTGTATGTATGTACGTATGTGTGTTGTCGGGGGCCCCGATAGAAGGAGGAGAAGAAGGGGGAGGAGGGAGGTAAGACACGGGAGGGCAGATCTCAACGACGGATATCCCCGGGGGGTTTTGATAGACAGACAGAAAAACAGACAGATAGACAGACAGATAGACAGATAGATACATACAGATACATAGGTAGTAGATAAGTAGGTAGGTAGGTAGGTAGGTAGATAGATAGGTAGATAGATGGATACATAGATACATACAGATAGATAGATAGGTAGGTAGGCAAACACCATACCTGTGCGAGAGGTCTTTCCAATTTCGGATACTCTTGGTGCGCTGTCGCCCCAGGTGCCCGCTCAACCTCCGGCGGACCTCCGGCGGCAACGCTGCGGGACCGCCGCCGTCGTCGCTGTCGGTTCCCGTCGGCGTGGCGGCGGCGGCGGCGGCGGTGCCGACCGCGGAGTCCTCCGTGTCAAGGGTCGCGTCATCGGCGCTGACGTCGACTGGGTTGGCCCTGATAGTCGCCACTAAGTCAACGTCCCGAAGTTCGGCCTCGGACGCCGAAGCCTCAACCGCGCGATCAGTGCCGGCGGCGGCGGCTGCGGCGGCGGCGGCGGTATCGCGCGATGAAGACGTAGTGGAAGTAGTCATTATGTAGGTCGACCGGTCGATCGGAGCGCTGACGGGAGCTTTGGCCGCTGCCTCCGCCGCCGGTGTCACCTCAGGAAATCGCGCATATACGACACCGGCGGGTACGGAGGTGTCGTCTGTCGTACGGTAAAGACACTTGGGCAGCGGCATGGACGCAACAGCTGCGGCGGCGGCTCCGCCGCCGCCGCTGCTGACTTGTCCGCTTGCTAACGCGCCGCCCTGTGACATCAGCGCTGGCGGCGGCGGCGGCAAAGCCAGGAAGCTGATGCTCAGGTGGGCTTGCTTAGCGTTGGGGGACGAAGTCTCCGCGCCAGAGCTTAAATCGATTTGTACGGAACCGCTTGGGCAGCCGCCCGTCGGGAGGGATGCCGCCGCTGCGGCGCCGCCAGGCGTCTCCACGCGCGCGAGTCGGCCGCCGCTGCCGCCGTCCCCCCCGCTGATGCTCCTGTTCCCCCCGTCACCGCCACCGCTAACGCCGCTGCCACATCTGCCCATGCTTACAGGTGGCAACTTACTGCTACTGCTGCTCCTGCTACTGCCAACCCTATCGCCGCCGCTGCTAGTGCTGCCATTAGGGCCACCGCCGCCGCCGTCGCCGCTGCTGCTACTGCTGCTGCCGCCGCCGCCGGTCCCAGCGCTGTTGATCCCCAGTGGCACACGGCACCCATGCTGGGACTCACCGTCGCCGCCTATATTGCTCACAATCGCTGCAGTAGCAACATCAGAGGAGATGATCGGGGCGGCAAAAGCAGAAGCGCTGTCGGAGCTGCCACGCAGTGGCCTAGCTGTCATGTACGGCAATGTATCGGCAGCTGCGTAGTACGGCTCCGCCGCCGCCGTCGTGGCGTCGTGAACGCCTGACGACGAAGAAGAGGGCGATGCCATCGCCGCTCCGGGTGCTGGCGCCGGCGACGCCGGTGACGACGCCGGCGATGCCGCCGGTAGCCGATGCGACGGCATTTCACCGGCAGCAGCAACAGCAGCAGTAGCACTGGTCGAGACAGCTTTACTCGCGCCCGAATCGCTGCCAGATACAACGCCGGTCGCTGAGGCGGCATCGAGTACGATGCTAATGCTGGACACGCTACTGCCGCTGATGAATGCGCCGTCACGTCGAAGTCGACCGTCGCCGTCGAAACTTCCGTCGGCATCGCGACCGACGCGGTCGAAGGGTCGCTGTGATGGCGGCGGCATTGGCTGTGACCCTCTCGCCCCGGAGGAGGAGCTTCGGTGGCCGAGGCCGGATGTTCGCAAAACTGTCCCACCAGTGAAGACGTGCAGGGCCCCGAAAGGGCTCTTCGCGGCAGCGGCGGCGGCGGCGGTGGAAGGGGGCATGGGCGCTGTACGGGGAGGGCTTTCAGAGTCTGGCGCCGCCATGGCTAGATCATCCGGATCCCATTCCCAGGCAAGGCGAGCGGCGTCGTGAGAAGAGGAGGAAGGGGAAGGCGAAAGCATTGCGATATTTGCGCTGTTAGGGAGCTGCTTTGCGGTCGTGTCGCGAGTCCAGCGATAGATGTGCGTTTGCTCGGCCCGATCGGTGTCGAGGAGAGTTACACAGCAGAGGAACGTCGAGCAAGTAAAACTTTTCTCGCCCCTTACTCCACCTCTTGACAATTTTTACAATTTTTTTCTTTGCGTAACGATGGCCGACATTGCTGTCGACGCCAACGAGCCAGCTATTGCAAAAAAGCCAGTTTTACAGGTTTCTGCAACTGCAAGCCTGCGTCGGTTGTAGGAAGGGATGCAGCGAGCAGCCTGCGTGGAAAAAATGCAAGGCTAGCTTATCATTTTCAGGTATGGCTGACAAAGATGTGTCATGGAGCGTTCGACAGGCAAAGTTCAGCCATGAGATTTGCAAAGCGCATTGAGCAAAAATCTTTGCTTGGTGACAAAACCTAATGATGGCAAGATGCAAAGCGTTAGTTGCCGCTTGGCGAAAGTACCAACGCCATGAGATGGCCCGCAGGGAAGCTAAAACTGGTGATGCTGGGAGGCATGATTTAATTGCGCACATCATATTTGGCGCCCACGACATGATAGATGCTTGCCTGTTAGTCCATTAGGCCGTTCGCAAGGTGCTGTCGGTTACCAGTTCAAGTGCCCCCGAATTCGCACTGGAGTCGCCACGACTGGAGCCGGTTTGGAGCAATAATTCAATCGCCTATATGTGGCGACTTTTGCGCGCCTAGAAATGGCTAGGTTGTGCCTGTTGCTGCAAGCGCAGCAAGCGAGGCGAGAGATGTGTAGACGCGTCCACTATAGGAGAAAATGATAGCCTAAACCTAGGTCGCCCTCCTATCTCCAACAGCTCAGCGCGCTTTCGTAGCCTCTCTTAAATCTGCCACTTCCGATGCTTTCCGTTGCCGTATACGGTACATGGATCCAACCTCGTTCCAGTCTTCTAATTAATAACCTCTTTGACGAGTATGATTTTTAGGTTTAAAAGTTGTTTGCGTTATGCTGTCGTTGCATTTGTGGCATCGTCTCGTGCATGAAGCTTTTTAAAGCCTATCGTGTCGCATACAAGTAACGTCTTGATGGTCCCATCATCTTTGCAGATAAAGGTTTAAGGCATTTACATTAATCCCATATAAACAGCATGCATCGTCGCTCCCCGTCGGCTGGCGCCCTGGTTGGGGACGTTGCGCCAGAGCTGCTCACACGGCTTCCACCACGTTCACCACTATCTTCTGTGGTGGGTTACATTCTCAGTGTTTGTGTTAAAATGAGGACACAAGGCGTTTTATAAGGAAATGCTTTTCTCCTCTGCGGCACTTAGATGGGCCCATGTCAACAAATACAAGCAACTGACAGCGCCCACGCATATTAATGCAAGTTCTAGCCAAAATACCCAAAACATTTGTTCCAGCTGAGGTGTATCAAAGATCGCTTGGAAGCGGTATGACCCTACTACCGACAATTCCGCGAAAGTCTTCTCCATGTGTTCCGTATCCCATTTCGCCTCAATGCATGCAAACATGCACCTCTTAATGATTGCAGGTCGGCCAAAGAACGCCCCCGACCTGTCCGACTTCGCCTCTAATCGGCTCCCATGCCTGCCTGCCAAACGGCGCCTTGCCGGCTGCGCCAGTCGGCGCCAGCTCCCGCAGCAGCTGCAATACCCCCACGCGGCCCCGCGCTTCGTCTCTGACCTGCCATGCGCTGCCACCAGTCGACCTGGCGTACTCTCATGTACTCTCAAACATCGTCACCTCCGTCTACGAGTCCAATATCACAGCAGAGCAGTGCTTCTCTACCTACGGCCAACTGCACACAGCTCCGCCTCTGCTTGGCATCGCCCACCCCGCCGGACCAGGCCGCCATGTCCACTCCATCTCCCGCTCCTCAGCCGGCAGCTTTCCTGTCCATGCTGCGATGCAACCGCCCGCCGCCGCTGCTGCCGCCAGCCTCGGCATCCACCACCACCTCGCACAGCCGCACCTGCTCAACGACATCAGCGATGTTGACTTCGGACTGGCGACCTGCCTGGCCACCCCCATGGACCCCGGGAAGGGACTCCGAGCCCGCCTGGCGCCTCTGCCCGCCACCACAACTACCACCACCACTGCCGCCGCCAGGTACGGCACACGTCCACCGCTGCAGAGACGCAGCCCCGGGGTTAAGCCGTCGGGTTTGTTGCGCGAGGGCTGTGAGGGTCAGGATCCGGTTGAGTCATGTGGAGTCATGTGGGTTTTGGCGCTGTGTAGTAATGGCTTTTAATGTGACATGAGGGAAACTAAGAACCCAATGTGGGTGTTGATAGGGGTTCAGGGGATAACGAGGGGGATGGTGTTGATGGTGATGATGATGGTGCCGCTCCTACCCCCACCGTCCCTTTTTCAGGAATGCTGCCTACAAGCTCACATCCGCCAACGACGTGCTGCAGGAGGCCAGCCGCTACGGGGACTGGGTACGGCGCCAGGAGAGGCGGAGGAAGCTGGAGAAGATGCAGGTGAAGCTGAGCAGGAGGCGGGGTTGAGAAAATTGTGTGCGCGGGGGGGCTGCCTCAGTTTGTGGTGAGGAGGCGGTGGGTTTTTGTGGAGGTGTCCATATCATGTTAGTGTGGAATGGTGGATGTGATGGTGGATTATTGTTGGTGATGTGATGGTGGATTATTGTTGGTGATGTGATGGTGGATTATTGTTGGTAACTGATTGCCGTTTGTGAGTACCTTTGTCCCGCTGTCTTTTGCCCCATCGTGTGTTTTCCTTTCCCCCTTCCCCCCCTTTCCCCCCTTCCCTCTGCCCCATCTTACTACCGGTGTGCTATACGCCACACGGGTGTCTGACGACCGCAGAGGGTGCTTTCAGAGCTAGGTGCCCATGCCTTACTCGGGAGGCTGCTGGACGACACGACGCTGCCAGACATGGATTCGGATCCATGCTGGGATCCGGATGCGGCGAATCTAAGGACGCAGCGACAACGGCAGGCGCAGGAGCCGCAGGAGTTTCCGCACTCGGGCGGCTGCGGTGGGGAGGATAATGGTGGGAACGGAGCTGTGGCGCGTCCGCGTCCGCCACTGCCGCCGCCGCCGCAGCAGCAGCAGCAACAGCAGCTACTGGCGGGGCTACAGCCTGGCGGCGGCGATGCGTTTGGGATACGGCGCGGGTCGGGCCTTCAGGCGTTGGGAGCTAGCCGCGATGCGCGCGAGCTGGACAGACTGTTCCGGGATGGTGAGCTTGGTCCGCAGGGCGTAACTGTGTTGAAGTCATGAGAATGCTGCTCTGCAGTCATTTCGTATGCTGATACCGTAGCTGTTAAAATGTGATCGACACTTTCCATAATGGTGATGCTGGTGTTTGATGATGGCAAACGCCTTGTCATCTGTACAACTGATCCTCTTCCCTTGCGACAAACTGCTGCAGATATGGCGTTGAAGAATTGAAGCTTACGGAGCCCCCGTCTATGCGGAGTTTTACTTGGAGAAGTTCTTTGCCTATCTCGAGCCGCACCTGTAAATAACCGTGTACAGTCATCAAGAGCAAATTTCTAGTGCTAGCTGTCGCAAGGGCATGTCCTCCAAGATTTTGGCGAAGGGTATGTCATCATAAGTTCTTAGCCTCAGGAAGGAGTTGTGTGAGACAGATTGTGTTGAGTGCAGCGCAAATGGTCACATGCATCAAGAGCGTGTGACTTTTGGAGTGAACTATCAGATGACTTAGCTATTGCATCTTGCATTATATTCTATGATTTAATTCCTTTTTGCATTTCGTTTAGCTTTCATTCGGTTGTCTGTTGAACGAGCATTTGAACCCCGGGTCGTTGCTCCCGTGTCCTCGACATTTTCCATTTGGTCTGTGGGTCTCCTTCTACCTCTACTTTGGTGTAAAACATATCGAAGCTTGTAAATGTATGATTACGGATGATGGCAACGGTCACCGGCGGCTGGCACCTTACCAGGACAACTATACCAACAGTAGCCTCGTTCACAGCCCTAGCCTTTACAAACATGAAGCGCTGTGCGAGCATGCTAGCATCAGAGGTTCGGTCCGTCGCCGTTGGTAAGTCCACGGAAAGTACAGATAGGCCATCGTCGACGCACACGGCGACGAACACTCAAACAAGTGTCTGGTTCAAACATACGAAATACAAAGCGCACGAAAATGCCCAGTTATGCATTATTGTTTCTCACAGACGCGCAGAGCCCGACCAAACAAAGTCCCCATCTCCCGCTTGTCACATCTCCCGCAACGGTCCAGTTTTTCTCCTTCTCCAGCATTACTCATTCACACCATTCCCCTCCCACTTGTAGCCCCGCCGGATTGCACCCGAAACTTCAGTCGCAGCAGCAGCGCGGTGCGCATGGCTGCCTCACGGGATAGCGCCGCTGTTGCCGCCGCGGGCCGTCCAGACTCTCCATCCGCCCACCCACGCCGGCATCGCCCCGCCTTGCCGCCCTCAACCCTCCCACCCCGCCGCGGCGGGAAGAGCCAACAGCCACCTAACGTCTCAACGGTCAACGGCCAAAAACTGAAAATTGCCGGATTCGCAAATAGCGTTCCTCCCCAAGGGCCTCCGAGGGAAGGGCTGGGGGGCGGCGGCGGGCAGCCGCATAACTACCGCAAAGGCAGCCGCAGTCGACTTGAACGTGCCGCCTCCGCCGCCTCCGCCGCCGGCTCTCCCTGTGACCCAGTTCCAGTACGGCTACAGGGGTCCGACGTGGCCTATACGACAGCCACAGCAGCGGTCGCGGCGGCGGCAACGCTTGGTACCGTGGATCCAAAATCCAGTGCTATTGAGGTCCGCGGGCGGGCAGGTGGGGGCGACGGCGGCGGCCACGGCGATGCCGCGTCACGTCAGCCGCCGCCGGCGCCTGTGCCGTACGATCCGTTGCTAGACCTGCTGCTGCATGTCGTGCGTCCACTCGACGAAGCAGGTTTTGCCTACTGTGCTGTACGACGTACGGCCGCCTGGCTGCATGGCATCGCGCTGCCGCTGCGCCGCCACGACCACCACCATCGTCGCAGCAGCAGCACAAGCAGCAGCTTCGGCATCATCGGCACGAGCAGCGCTGCGGCCGACATCCAGAGCAAAGGCAGTAGCAATGACGACGACCCGGTAGGTGACGAGAGCAGCTGCATGGACAGCACCAGCAGGCGCGGCAGTAGCGGCAGCGGTGGTAGCAGCAACGGCAGTAGCAGCGGCCACGGTTTCGATACCACCATCACCCGTCAATTTCCCCCCGGACCGAATTCCGCATGTAACAAAGCGCCATCGCCATCGCCGCTACCGCGTTTGCAGCAGCAGGGGCAGCAGCAGCAGCAGGGGCAGCAGCAGGGTGCAGATGGTGATGTGGAGGGTATGGTTCCGGAGCTGGAGGTGGAAGTGCAGTGGGACCAGATGAAGGTCAGGAGGGAGGAAGGGCACCCGGGGAGGCCAGGGTGGTTGGTGGTTGGTCGTTGGTGGCGCAGTCCGGCGAGGAACCCCCGCTCCGGAGAGGGGGATGAGAAAGGACCGTTAGATTGGTTACAAGTTACAAGTTACAGGTCGCGGAATCCCCCGGGGCTTCAAAACGACGTCCTTCGTAAGCTTGCTAAGCTTGCTGAGGACCTGAAGTACCTTCAACGTGCAAGCGAACTAACGGCACTTCGTAGCGGGGATTAGAGGATGAACATGCCCGTCTGTCTGTCTGTCTGTATGTCTGTCAGCCTGTCTCGTCGCCCTAGAAACAACCGCTCCACCCTCTTTCCCCCCTCCACCCACTTTCCTCGGCAACCACGTCCGGGCCTGCTCCACCGCACTTGCCGCCGCCGTGTGATCACATCATGAACTGTGCTGCCACGCTGGCCCCACTTCCGCCCGCTGCACCGCCTCCACTGCCGTACACGGGCGCCGTGCAGACCATCCACGACATGTTCAGCCGTCAGGACAGCCCCCTGTGTTTTGGACGGGGAGGAGGAGGAAGCTGGTTCTGGAGCGCCGAGCCTCTTAGGGAGGAAACAGGAGGGGCATCCGCATCGTTCACTTTAATTACCACAACCGCAGCCACAACCACAACCACTACCAACCACAGCAGTAGCAAGGACAACAACAGCAGGAACAGCACGGATGTAGCTGCCGTACTGCCGTCTGTCGTACGGGTTTCCTTTTGCTGTACGTACAACACAACTTTGAGAGCGCTCCCGGACCGGATTCCCATAAGGCCCCAACCGCCACCCCCGCCGCCGTCATCACTATCTTCTTCTTCCGCACCCGCATTATCTTCGACGCTTCCGCCGCTACAGCCTCCGCTAGTGCCGCCGCTGCCTGCTTTGGCTGTCCTAACGGCGAGGGCTTCTAGGGGTTGTGTGCAGGTACGACATATTTACCATAGCGACAGGGGGAAGTTTAGGGCTGAGGGGCGCTGGCTGCACCATCAATATGCTGTATGGGGGCCGGTACGGATTGTACGGGCCGTACGCGGGGCGAGGTGTGCGCAGCGTCGGGCTTAATAGGGGCGGCGGCCTAGGGGACGCGACATCACGCTTCTACGTTTTTGGGGTCGTTGCTTTCTTCACATTTTCAGGCGGAGGTGTGGTCTCAGTCTCTGTACTCGGTTGCGGTGGAGGCGGATCGATCCGGGGACGCCGAGCTGGCGGTGGCGGTGCGGGGCGCGCTGAGGAGCTTGCAGCGGGTGAGGAGCTTTGAACACACACTTATTTGTGCGAGCTTACTCGCAGCTAGAAGTAGGATCGCGGTGAGCAACCTGGGAACGAAGAAAAAACAAAGAAATGTGTGCGTGCTAAGACGAGTCGATAGACGAAGGATGTCCGGTAGTACAGGCGGGGAGTAGGCGAACCAGCTGCGAAAGTGAAGAACCAGCAGAGTAGGCTGAAAAAAGCAATATGTCCTATCCAATTATATGGCCTGCATATTAACGAAAAGATGCTTAGATGTGTCGAAACTAAATAGTTGTCCGATGTTGTGCCGAGCTGGTTGCGTGGCTGGCGAATGTTATCCACAATACATAGAGGCCAGCGCATAACTTTGCAAAATTAGAATCTAATTTCCTATATATCTACCCAGCAACTTGGGTGTTTAAGGACGGTCTGAAGGCAATAACAGGCAGCTTGCGCGGGGTACAAAAAGTCTGTCCCAGAAGTGCAGAATACAACGAAAACTATTGGATGTATGTTGCCTTTTAGTAAAATCCTAAAGATGAAGGAACAACAAACGCTGCAACAGCGGAAGTTAGTTATCGCTTCGTTATGACCGGTCGATGGTTACACATGCGGAGGCGAGTGACAAGGCAAGGACGCAGGTTTCCTTGCAAGTCCCCTGGAATTATGAAATAAAATTAAACTGCAAAAGAAAAACGCGGCAAAGCAACTGTACATGCGGCAATGCGCAGCGTTGCCCTCGTACGGGGCGGGCAATGTCCGCGGTAAAGTTCCAGGGCCATGGCACGTCAGAACGGCCAAGAATTAATCGTTGGAAACATGGAAATATACAAATTATGCAAGCTCAAGCAAACTGGGCAAATTTCACATTCCCCCCTGCTTGCGGGCCCCCGGCACCAGGGGATTGTAGGAGGCGTAGCCAGTATGTAGACCGGTGATGAGAGGGACTGGGCCCGCCGCTAATCCTGATGCTGATGCTGATGCTGGTGACTCCTAAGAGGTACTGTGCTGGGAGCCGGTGGACATACCGCCCTGGCCCAGCAGCACCCCGTGTCGCTCTCGCCGCCACGCCCACCACCGTCGCCGCCTTTGACGCCACGGAACTGCCGTACAGGAGCTATCCGCCGCCAACACGGCGGCATGGGGCCGTGACGCCGCTTTCGACGCCTGGGTGGCGCGTTTCGGATCTCCCGCCGATGCTGCTGCCCGGTTGCTCCAATACCCAAGTCGTTGCCTCGGGCCGCTCTTGCCGTACATTACCATGCCAGGTTGGTTAGGTGGTTGGTTATTTGGTTGGATAATGCAGCTGACTGGGCTGGGACCCCCCGCGGCGTCTTATTCCCAAGACGCCAGTGGCCAGGGGGGAATGTTCAGGGGGTCACAACTTCCTAAAAGTTCTCAAAAAAGGATATTTTTTTAAAAATCTTGGAAAATAAATAATCCACTATGGTCAAAGAGACATGTGGTAGACGTGGATGGGGTTAAACCCTAAGTCCCTCCGCAATACACTTGGGCACCCCACGCACACGCACCAAAACCCCTTCCCCCCCACCCCAACCCCCCACCCCACCGAAACACATACAGACTCACCCCCCCTCCAAGGTCTACGTATCGCCAACCTGTTGGGCAGTCACGGCCACAAGGCTGTAGCACTGGCGGCTCTTGGGGCGTCGAAAGTGGTGGTGGTCGACGCGTCAGCGGGCAATGCCGCCTACGCGCGCGCGCTGGCGGCGGCGGCGGGGCTGGCGGAGGCCGTATCGTACATTGTCGGCGACGTCGCGGAGTTGCGGCCGTCGCCTTCGCCGCCATCGCCGCCATTGTCGTCACCTGCGGCGGCGGCGGACGGCGGCGGCGGCGGCGGGTCCCCTGGATCTTCCCGCGGGATATTTCGATCTGGTGGTTAT
>NW_003307587.1:720495-726299 GCF_000143455.1 Volvox carteri f. nagariensis | reverse complement strand
GAGGGAAAGGGGGGGAGGGAGAGGGAGGGGTGTGGGACGGAAGTGTTTTTTAAGGGGGTTTAATAGTGACATGCTGAGAGGCGAGGAGGAGGGTGAACAGGACCGAAGCCTCTCCTTCCCCCGTTCCTCCACACACACGAAACACACATTCCTAACCAGTCCCTCCCCACCGTCTGTATGTATGTGTGTCTGTGTGGCTCCTCCTGTCCCCAGCCTGTCCTTAGATGACAGACACACAAACAAACAAACGAATAAACAAACAAAATTTATCCCACGGCTCATCCCCGGCAAATCCTCTGGTATTTTCCTTTCCCACCCCTCTTTTCCCCACGTTGGGCCCCGTGCACACACATATATACATGCAAACAAACGCACACATAAAATCTCGGACCAGATGTGGTTGCTCCTCTACTGCGACCCGGGGGTCGGTTCCTACTTCGGGAGTTCCACCCCGTCAGCACCAAGCTCATTTCGTCCAAGGGGAAAAAACACAAGGTGCGGATGGGAATGGGGGTGGGGTATGGTTTCCACTCCCCACTGCCGTACTCCGTACATAAGTACGGATCTAAGGATGGGGAAGAGGGGTGCGATGGGGCGGGCAGGAAAGGGCTGTAACGCGATGGCGGCAGGTAAGGGAGGAGGAAAGGGGTGGTTGGGAGAAATTGTTCGGAGGTTTGTTGGTTGGGTTAGTTGGTTGGTTTGGGAAGGCTGTATCACCAGAGCGATGCCTGCGTAGGTAGTTGTCATCGCCACGCAGCGCCTTCAGGACCGCCCTCCTCCTCCTCCGCAGCTCCCCTCCCCTCCCTTCCCTTGTTTTGAGTGCCGTCCACAGCCCTTCTTCACCACTAACACCACCACTAACACCACCACTAACACCACCACTAACACCACCACTAACACCACCATTAACACCACTACTAACACCACTACGGCGGCGGCTACAGGTTAGTGGGGACTACTTCGCGACGCAGCCCCTCGTGGCGATGGATGTAGCGTACAGCAAGTACGAATTACTGGCGGCGGCGGCGGCGACAACGATCGCGGCGGCGGAGCCGCCAGCTCAGAAACCCATCGTCCCCGCCGCCGCCGCCGCTGCTGGCGGCGTCAGCGCCTCCGGAACCGTTTCCTCCCCCCCCCCGACGGCGTATCTGCGCCAGTGGGGTCTTGGCGAGGTGGTGACGGCGGTGTGCGGTAGTGGGTTGTTGGTTGTACGGCTGTTGGACGAGGAGCCGGGTCCCCGACTTGACGATGCGGGGCTGCCCAAGGTGTTCACCTTGCTGGCGGAGCGGATTCGGGCGGGGGGGAGTGGAGCGGAGCGGTTGGCTCGGAGGCTCTAGGATAGGAGGTGGGATACGGTCGGAGGACAGGAATTACGTTTTCTGAGAACTGATTGTTGTTATTGTTGTTGTTGTTGTTGTTGTTGTTGTTGAAGTGGAGTGTTATGGAATGGAAGAGGTTGTGGCTGGGACTAATGACTTAAGCTGAAATTGGAATGGAATATCTTTTTGAGCGACGAGGGCCCCCGAGGGCGCGAAGCACCTTTCGGGGGTTCGAGGGCCCCCGGGGCTCACTGCTGTCAGTCTGTCTGTCAGTCTGTCAGCGCCGTGTCACACGATGAACTCGCATGCCACGCTGAAGTGAGGATTGCATTTAAGGGCTACTACAACTGTATTCACCAGATTCATACATCACGCCAATGCTGCCAGCCGCCGCCGCACCCGCACCCGGCCCTCGCAGCTATCCATAAACTGAGAGTATACTCCAGACACGACACCGTCCCTCCACTTGCAGCCCAGTGCCGTACAGCCTCCCCTGTGGAATACTGCGGGGCGACTGCTGGCTGCACCGGGGCCGAGAGCCGTTTTCGGCTTTTCGAAGAAGCTGACTACCCTAGTTTTTTCAGGAAATGTTCATAATTTCGCTTTGTTCCCATTTGGAGCATTTTGGAGTCCTACGCTATTACCTTTGTATGCCTGAATTTTCGCTCAAATCGCGCCTGCGAGCCATTACATGCATGTACGACGCGCACGTGTCTTTGACAAAGACAGGCCCGATCCCAGGAAAGCTCGCCCACGGCTTATGAGATTCGTAAAGGGCGCCCTTTTTGAACTTTAAAATGAGCACTATTTCCAGATATACGGACATACAACCTACATGCGGAAGACCCTTCCCCAAACTATCAATTTTACTTTTTTCAATCCCGTTATTTAACGATCCCATTATTTAACCCACGGCGGGGGCAAAAAACAAAAAAAACCAAATGCTGTGCATTTGTGCACTGGCCTTATATTGACACTATCAGAATTGCTGCTTAGTAGTATTAATAGTATTATCAAAAGTTAATAACCACCAGCCTTTCCCCTCCTAGCTCCTCTACCCCGTACGACAGACAACACCTCGTACACTTGACAATCTCCCACTTACTGAAAGAAGACCCCGCAACCATCACTACTGTCCACATACGTATGCCGTACAACAACAGTACGCAAACACAATCAACAAAGAAAAACAGTTCAAGCAGTCCAACCGACCAGCACACGCAAAACACTGACACGACCCGCAATAGCGCATATGGGCCCTTCAGAGCCCCCGGTCTCTCGGAACGATAGTACGGCATCATACATAAATACATGCATACCCATGGAAGGGGCCTTACCGCCAGCGCCAACCCACACACACCACCACCACTCCCGGCGCCTCTTTTAGCCCCGTGATTCCATTAGTCTGTCTAGAGTCTCTCACTTTTACATATCTACATACGGACACCGCAGCTGAGGCGTCCGGGTCACCAAACAAAACAACAATAAAACACATGCTCCCTGCCACACACACCCACACCCCTGCCAAACACAAACATACAAACGACAGGCCGCCAGTGCGATACTGCGCCGCCTGCGGTTTCCCTTTTGCCGTTGCTACTGCTGCTGCTGCTGCTGCTGCTGCTACTGCTGATAAGATAATGATGATGATGATGATGACGATTCCGTTGCTGCAGTCGCCAATCGCCACTGATACCGCCGCTGTGCCGCTAGTCCTGCTAGTGCTGCTGCCTACTCGCGTAGCGGCTGTTCCTGTTGTTGTAGCTGCTGTAGCTGTAGCGTATCCTGCTGTTGCTCCTGTTCCCACGCGTCTCTCGCCGCCCGCTGCTGCCGCTCCTCAAGCTGACCGAGCACACTATCCAACGCGGCCAAGTAGGCGGGAATTAGGTGATCTGACACCATCGTACGACATAGCCGTACACGCGAGTACGCCTGCGCATCCGTCACCTCGTACAGAACATACGGCGACTGCGCCACGGAGGTCCGTGCCGCGATGTTATCGGCGGGGTTCGTACAAGCAGCTGCGGCAGCGGCAGCAGCAGCGGCAGCGGTCAGGCCAGCCGCCGCCGCCGCCGCCGCCGCTGGCTGGTCCCCGGCGATGGCGGCGCTCGGAAAGAGGTGCAGGATGCGACCGGCGGGATACAGTCGTCGCTTGTAAAGCCGCACTTCGTACTCTGCTGCCGACACGCCGGAGAAGCGGCCGGCGCCCGTTGGACTGGCGGCGGCGCTGCCGCTCTCGTCCCCACGGGGGCTCAGCGGCGGCTCACCCTCTCCGCCGCCGCCGCCGCCGCTGCCGTCGCCGCCGTGACTGAATGTCACGTCCGAGGCCTCGTGCCCAACACCCGTCGCAGCTGCATCCGCCGCCGCGCTCCCTACCGCCGTGACCGTTACCCTGCGGTACGATGCTCGTCCGGCAGAGGCCGAGGTAGCGGCCCCGCCGCTGCTGCCGCTGCCGAGGCTCCGTACCTCTCCCCGCCGACGCAACGTCTCCTCGCCGCCGAACCGCCGGCGATGCATCCCGCTGCTGCCAGATGATGCCGGACCTGACGCTGTCGCCGCCGACGCCGTGGCGGCGGCAGCGGCATCCGCCTCCCGTACTTCGCGCAGTACATCCTCCGCCGCCAGCGTGTTTTCGTCACGCAGCAGCGCTCTGGGCCCCTCCGCCGCCTCCCGAGATGCCTGGTTGGTCACCGCCGCGACCACCGCGGTGATGCCCGCCTTGAGGAGTGGGAGGAGGTGGTTTGGGCGCGGGATCATATGCAAGAAGCAAGAGGCCGGGGCAGGAGATGGTCCAGGGGGGGAGTTGAAGGGGGAGGATCCGGCCGAGCAACATAACATAATACAATAATAATAATAATAATAATATAATAATAATAATAATATATGCAAAACAATACAATAATGACAAAATATTGGTATTCGCATATAAATAATAAATATAATGTAATTGTAATATCAAAGCAACAACAAAAGCAACAAGCGTCAAAATCACCACATGCAGCAAACCCCACCAAGGGCATCATCACCTCGTCCACCTTCCCTTCACTCCCTGGCGCTCGCCGCTCAGCGGAATGTTCCAACTAAATACATACATACGGGGAACCTAGGGGCCAGTCAGCCGCCGCGCCGCGATAGCTGCTCTGCTACAGCTGCCGCCAATGACACCCGCATACCTGCAGCTGCTGCTCGCTTTCGGCAGCAGCAGAGTCCGATTGGGCGCCGCCGCCGCCGCCGCCGGCACCTCCACGGCCGCCTCTAACCTCCTCCTCCTCCTCCTCCTCATCATCATCATCATCATCCTGGTCGCCCTCCTCACTGCCGCTACCGACATCCAAACCGTCTTCGTGCTCGTCCATCTCCTCCTCCCCCCCCTCCTCCTCCCCATCACCATCATGCTGGTCGCCGTTGTCGCCGCCACCAGCGCCCCCGCGACCCACAGAACGCCGCCGCCGCCGCCGCCGCCGTCTCCCCTTTCTTGCCACCCGGCAACCCTGCCGCTCTTCATCATCGCCATCATCATCATCATCACGATCAGGGTCGGACTCGTCGTCAAACCCATCTGCACGACGTGGCCAGCCGACGTTGACGCATCGGTTTCGGTTAGTAGTTGGCTACGGTCGTTAGTTGGTTACAGGCATTAGTTGGTTACTGTTGAGAAGGCAGCCGGACAGGGCGGGAAATCTCGCTAGATGGGTACGTGTTAAGGCGGTGTGCGGTTAATCTGTCCCCCGTCTCGCCCCCTCCCAAAAGCTAAAAACCTAGGACCTATACCGCCCGGACAACCAGACATGATACAAATGGAGCTGACGGGGCTTCCACATTCCTTCCCTCCCACCTCGTCCCATATTGCGTGTTGCCACTCACCTCCCACATTCATCAAAAGGGGCTCTGATTCGGTCGCCACTGCACCAGCCGTCCGGCGAGCGCCGCCTCCACCGCCGCCTCCGCCGCCGAGTGTGGACATAAGGCCCGTTGCAGCTCCCCCTGCGGGGTCTCCCACCAGCCCCGCCGGACCGGGCGCGGACATAGCCCTCCGAGGTATCGTACATGTCGTAAACAGCATGCCGCCGCCGCGCCACAACCAGTCGCCGATGACTCGAGTGGATGCCAGAGCCGCGATGCTGGAGCCAAGGACGCCGCCTGACGCTGGCGCCGCCGCCGCCGCCGCCGCTGTCGCCGCCGCCGTCGCCGCCCGGGCCTTCGCCTTGCCGGGACTATCTGGCGCATCCATTCTCGGCGGCGCCATAACGCCAACAGTCCCGGAAACGCCCACGGCGCCGCCGCCACTCTCATACTCGCACAGGGAGCTGTAGCTGCCGCTAGCGGCGGCGGAGCCGAGTCCCACGCCACTGCTGCCGCCACCGCCACCGATGGGAAGACAGCCGCCACCGCCGCCGCCACCACCAGCTGCCGCCGCCGATGACCCTCCGGCGGCGGCACCGGCGTCAGCGTAGCCATGGCCCCCTGCAACTCCCCCCCCGCCGC
>NW_003307587.1:718590-720220 GCF_000143455.1 Volvox carteri f. nagariensis | reverse complement strand
CCGCCAGGGATCCCCTGCATCTAAGGCTTCCATGCTCATCCGGAGCGACGATGGGAGGTGGCTGTTGTGGTGGTGGTTATTATGGTTGTGGTTCCCAACGGCTAACCGATGGTATCCTGGCCCCGGCCCGAGCTCCTGCGGTAGGCTTCCCAAGAGCCCCAGTGCCTCCGACAGCGCGGGATCAGGGGCGCTGCGAGGCATACATACATATATACATATATGGGGACCGCCGGATGCGAGAGGGAGGGGGGTAAGACGAACCACTGGCGAATGGAGCAGCTGCCAAAGACGGGTAGGGCGGGGGGAAGGGGGGAGTGTACAGAGCTCTTAAACCTGCTACACTCTTCGCAGGCGCGAGCCGTGGCAGGGCTACTCGAAGGTCCGGGGGAGAGACAAACCACGTGAACGAAAACGTGGAGCTCAATGATACGCCACAGAAACACGGGGCCACGACGGCCATGAGGGAGGCAGTCACATGCAACAAGCACAGGCCCCCGTGTCTCTTAAGACCCGTGTTGGGTTGGGGAGGGTCCGCTCCCTCCCATACCCCCCTATCCCCCCCCTACCCCCCCCCCTACCCTACCCTCCACATCGAACATCCCCCTGGTCCACCACCACCACCTGGGGCACATGCAGCTCCAAGAGCGGCAGCCTCCCTCTCCTCTCCTCCCTCCCCGGGGCACACCCCATTCCTATTTCCACACGCAGACAACCGCCTCACAGCCTTACCCCAATCGCTGGTGCTGGTGCTGGTGTTGTTCATCCTCTTGCTGATTGCCGCTGTTGTTGTTGTTGTGGTGGTGGTGGTGATGTAGGTAGTTGTTGTTGTGATGGTGGTGATGATGATGCGATGATGAGACAGCGGAGTTCACCGCGAACATGCAGCTCTGAATGCCCCAGCAAAGGGATGGGGTAGCGGGGGATGGGGTAGCGGGTGGAGGTTAGGGGAGGGGGGGAGGGTTGCGTGGGGGTACGGGCGCGCCACACGTGCCGTGTCCGTGTACGGACATGTGGGATGTCCGTTGGGTAGTTAAGCTAGGTAGTTAATCAGGTAGACAGGTGGGTAGGTAAGCAGTTATGTCATGTAATTCAAAAATACTCGAAAAAGGGTCATTACAAGGAAGAGGCTCTGCTGGCGCCCCGTGTCCTTGAAATGGAACCGTACGGCAGACCACGTGTCTCCATTCAAAGGGCCCCGAAACCAGCAACATGTCGGGTCCTCGATAAAACACCCGAGGGGGTATTCGCTGGGTCACATACACCTCATGGGCACACACGAGCGCACATACATACATACATACATACATACATATACTCATGGGTGAGCTGTGTCCCACCACTGCCGCACCCCCACCTGCACTGCCTCCGCCATTGCCCGCTGATCCACTCCAACACTACCACCACCACCACCACCACCAGCACCGGGACCGCAAACCCCGCGACGGGCGCCGGAACTCATGGACTGAGGGCCCGGCGGCAGCACCGGCTCAGACTCCGCCACCGCCGCCACGGACAGACCCGACCCGTGGGGCGAACTCCTCCCCCACGCGGCCAACACGGTTGCGGACGTGGCCGGGGACAGGGTGTAGCCGCTGTCCAGGGCGGCTACCGCCGCCGCCGCCGCGGCGGC
>NW_003307587.1:706257-715228 GCF_000143455.1 Volvox carteri f. nagariensis | reverse complement strand
CGTGCGCGTGTGTTTAGATATTAGTGAACTGTATGCATGCATGCATGTATGCATGTATGTATGTGAAGGCAGCTAACTAGGTGGCGGTTAGCTCCGCATCTTTTTGACGTTCGGGTGGTGAGTGGTGATCTTATTATCATTAATATGATTACTGCGCGATGTGACATGTTATGCGCGTTATTTATGCTTCGTTAACTGAGTTTGCATACATCCCCTCTTCTCCCATTACCCGCCCTCCCCTTCCCCGGTCGCGCGCGTGTTGGGGGATTGGGAGGAGCACTTGCATGTCATCAGCTTTTTGTTACCAGCTTACCAGCCAGTATTGCTCCAACCTCGTCAATGCCGCCGCCAGGCCGACGACAAATTTTATTCCAGCTCACGTCGTCAGTTCTCTACTACTTTTTCGCCGCCTCTACACCAACCTTTACTTCTTTACGGCTTCGTTCTACTGCTTTTCTTCCGCTCTTATTTTAGTCTTGGCGGCTAGGTAGGTAGGTAGGTTTCCGCGGTCGTCATCATTACAGCATCCCGAGTTCGCCTCCTTCAAAACTGCCTACTGGTCAGTTCTGCTTCTTGTTCGCTCTTTCCTTGTGGCAGCAGCTTCACTCGTTCTCACGTGGTTCGTCTTTCCCCCCCGTTTCCCCCCTTTCCCCCCCCCTTCCCTCCACTCACTCCTCACCCTGTCCCAAGTGCTCTCTCCAAAACCTGGCCTGCATGTCCTCCCGTCGTAGCTTGAGACCCTTGCAGTACAGCATGTACCGCCGGGCCTCCTGGAGCTCCAACTGGTGTGTGTGCGGGGGTGGTGTGGTGGGCGGGGGGGAGTGGTGGGGGGAGTTGTTGGGGGGGAAAGAGGGGAGAAGGGGGTTGTGGGAGGGGGTGATGCAATGAGTGGGTTTGGGTACACGCAGGACAGGCGGGCGGGGGGGAAAGGGGTGAGTGGATGGGTGGGTCATATGGGGAAATATGAACAGAAGAGTTGAAAAAGCAAAGAATCAGCGGTGGCCAGTCGCGGTGGTTACTGGTGGTGGTGATCGGTGGTGGTGATCGGTGGTGGTGGGGCAGAGGAGACGAGGGCGCAATGTAGGGAACACGAGGAGGAGGGGGTGCTGCTGGCAGGGTGGCTTCGGGGGAAGGGGAGGGGGAGCGGGAGGGGGAAGACGACCTGAGAAGCCCTTGATCTACATCGCAACCACGGCAGATTCGTCTGGAGGCGGGATGGGATTTGGGGGGGGAAGAGATGGGCTTTGTGCCTGACGCGAAGGAGAAGTAGAGACTTTGCGGGGATTGGCGCGGGCAGGGGTTTGGACGCCGTACGCAGCTGCTGGTTTGGACTATTGCTGGTCTGCGGGAGATTGGGGTTGCAGGGGTGGGGAGGAGCTGCATTCGTTTCGAAAAACGTGGGGCGAGATTTTGACGCATGTGGATTAGGGACAGGCTGGTTTTGCTCTCATTCCCCTGCGCTTGCCCTACGGCAAGGGGGAGTGCTTTGGGCTGGAGAGGGGAGACAGAGAGCTGACGGTGAGGGGCGGTCTTCCGGTCAACTCTTTGAAGGTTCGCCATGACCGGGAGAGAGGGGGGTTTGGGGGAGTTTGGGGGAGCACCGAGCAAACCGGCTACAGGGAATACACGGTTCCATAAGCGGTCTGGCGCCTCACCATCAGCTTAATCTGCTCAGTAACGCTGCAATCCAGGCTAACAGGTGCGCCTCTCGCAGCGATGTCCGCTGCCGGGTACTCGATCGCATCTCGGTGCGAGAGGTAAGCGAGTCCCACGAATAGGTCGATAGTATGCCACCGGCCCAGCGTTTCGTTGTACATGTATCTGCGTGCAGGGGCTCACTTCTGGCGTTACATTACTCTGGAAGCGTGGTGGGAGGTAGACGGAAAGACGTTGGTTTGCCGCAGCGGGTCGAAACAAAAATATCTGCGCTACATACCAACCTCAGGACCTCCTTCACGTGGTACAGTGCCTCTCCCCAATTGCTTGGGGCATGGTCAGGCGCATTTCTGCACGCCTCGACAGGTAGCACCGGCTCCATAACGCCATCTTGAAGACCCTTCTGCTTAAACAAATACCAGTACATGGCAACCGCCGCGGCGCTTGCCGCGACGACGCCAGTACTCATTCTCTCTAGTTCGCTACTTCGCCAGGTTTCTTACTGTGGTTGCGAGAGCGCTTTTAATCCACACGATGACTTCCCCGTATTCAATTGCTTCTACATTCCCATAGTCCGCAAGACCCTAGCTGCGAGACAGTTAGGCCTAGTTGGCTTTTTCCAAAGAAATAGAAATCTGCATCATAATTGTAGGTTCTATTTATGAGTCTGACTAGGCCTATATGCACTTGTGAGTTTGGAAGCACGGAAACTCTCAGGGATGTACGTGCCAACATCAGGCCGAGAACCCTCAGTGCCAGACAACCAGCAAAACGGGAAAAACGCGCACAGAGACTCGTGCCAGATGCAAACTCCAGATGCCTAGACATGGGACGATTCCCTTAGCAAGCAAAGTTCATTTGATTGATGAGGAACCCCAACCGCTCCACTAACTTCCGCACAACACAACCCGACGCTCGGAGCCCCGACGGCACTCCCAGACTCCATGACTCTATGAGAACTTGTACGGAATGAATTTGTTTCGGTAAAATTTTCGCCATAGGTCAGGCCAGGACGCACTTATGCATGGAGTCCGAGGAATGTCCAAGTCAAATAAAACTATTTATCAGATCATCGCTTTTGCAAGGATAAAGCTTACGAGGGCACGCAGGCATTAGGTGCAGGTACACTGAACTCCAGCGCTGGCACACTGAACTCCAGCGCAGTAAGAGGCTTGAGGAGGATGGCCAGGTTTGGGACCGAAACACCGGCACCACGGGCACCTGGTAGTGCCACAGAACACGATTTATGTGATGATATGACTGCAAATACACAGGTCAAATTTCTTCCAACGCAAGGTGGACAACCGATAGAATATGCTGGATTAAAGGCAAGGAGACCGAATCTCAACCCCCCGGATTGCAAACTAAGCAAACGCACGTCCAATATTTCTTCCCCGGCCCAAGATGAATTTTAGAATCCTGGGTCGTGTGTATTAGTACCAACCAGGCTCCAGGCAACAAGGCTCCACAAGCATGCTTCTGCGGAGTTCGTAGCTGCTTCAGTGGTACTGCCGTCCAAAAATATGAACTCGAACCATCCAAGCTGGTGATGCACCATCGTCACCGCCACAACTGGAATAGCCGTACTTTTGTCGTAACGGCTGTCGTGCGCTTCTGGCTTCTCCTCGGGTTAACACGGGCTGGGTGGCGTCCACTCCTGAAACTGTCCTCTATGCGCCCAGGGAGCCAAATCGTTTTTCTTTGGGCGCCAAAATCAATACCCCTCAAAACTTTCGAAGTCCGGACGCGAGCGGACGCGAGCGGCCCCTCGTAAACACCCTTTGTACAGCAGAGCGCTACTGCAGTAGCTGGTACACTGTACGGCACATGTATCAACTACAAATACGCGCTAAGCGCTTCACCTGCATCTCGAGAGGCCTTTTCAGCGAGGCCAGCTACTACAGCTACACACACATACACACCTTCCCTTCGATGATGCAGCCGGGTATCCCCCGAACCCTCCGAACACAGAGAGAGGGGGGGAAACACGGTTTGTCATATTCCCTTTTGGGACAGGAGGCCCAGAGAGAGGATCGTATTCAGATTGTTGTTATACAGTACATTGTTTCGAATGGGGTGGTCGGCCAACACATCGGCCCGATTAGGCTTTTAGAACCTTGGGATGTGAGAGCGAGTGAGCGAGAGAGCGTGTGTCTGTATGTATTACTGTGTGTCGGTGTGTCTGTTACATATCGATCCGGGCCTGATGCTGGTGTGTGTGTGTATGTGTGTGTTTTGAGGGGTAGACATCGGGGCATCGACGCGTCGTGAAGACTCTACGTAGCTACAAAGACATACATACATACATGCATATGGTGTTGTGTGTTGGTCCAACCAACCGCAACCGCAACAACTAATTTCGTGGCCCTCGTGCCGTTCCCCCACTGTCGCCGTTAGGGGGTTTCAGACCTCCTCCTCCTCCTCCTCGTAACCACCATCATTGGCGAGAGGCTCCTCAGCGGCGGCGTCCTCCTCCTCGTCACCTAGCTGCACTACCCCCTCCTCCTGGCCCCCATCTCCCCCAACCCCAACTTCCTCGGCTGCTTCACCCTCACCCTCAACTTCCTGTTCTAGGGCCAAAGTCCCCCCACCTCCACCTCCACCCGCACCCTCACCCACACCCTCGCCCCCCGACCACGGGGCCCCGGACATGGCGTCGCCGCTCGGATAAGCCCCGCTACCGTCTTCGCCGCCGTGGCCGTCGCCGTACTGGTTCCCGCCGTCGTCATCGCCGTCGCCGTTACCACCCGCCTCCTGCTCGCCGCCGCCGCCGGCACTGCCGTACTCCTGCCCGCCGCCGTCGGCACCCGCCGCATATCCTCCGTCACCCTCGCCACCCTGGCCGCCAACACCGTCGTAATCCTCGTAGGTCTCTCGGCCCTCTCCCTCCGCCGCCGCCTCCGCCGCCGCCGCCGCTTCCTCCGCCGCCACATTTACATCGCGATCCTCAGTCGCCTCCGCCACCTCTGCCTCACCGCCGCCGCCGTCGCCGTACCCTCCACTGTACCCATCGGCCTCCGATTCCCCAGCTGCCTCGTCCGCCACTTCAATGTACTGCTGCTGCGCCTCCTCCGGCTCACAAGGCCCCTCATGACGATCATGATGATGATGATGATCATGGTGATCATGGTGATGCCGGTGGGATGACGGCTCCCCCCTCTCAGACTCCACTGCCGCCGTATCTTCCGCTTCCACTTCCGCCGTCGAGGGGGTTAGACGAGGATGCTGCTGATCCCCGGCGGCGCTGCCGCTCGTACGGCTGCCGTACCCTGTCGTACCCTTGTGGGATGAGCGCGTCGAGTCCTGACGGCTCAAAGCAGCTGCCGAGCCCGTTTCGGCGACGGCGGCGGCGGCGGCGTTGACACTGCCCCGCGGCGACTCCCTGTCGTACAAGCGGCAAAAGATGGTGAAACGATATTATCCTTGGGATTGCGGTTGAGTCAAAGTCGATGTCGGAGTCGGTTAAAACCACCAATTGTTTGTTCGCCTGTTGTTGTTCCGGTCAACGACTCGGAATTGCGTGTGTCGCCCCCCTCTCACCCTCCTCACCCTCCTCAAAAACCTCACCCTCGAAACGGTAGCTATAAATGGTACATTTCTCACCCTCCTCACCCCCTCACCCTTTTTTCCCCCTTCTGTCCCCCCTTCTCCAGGCCAGCAGCAAACTTTATTCCAGCTTTACGACAGCAGTGCTTTACTACTTCTCCGCCGCCTCTACACCTACTTTTCTACACCTACTTCTTTACGGCTTGGCATTACTGCTCTCTCTGCTTTTTTAGTCCTGGCGGCTTAGGTAGGTAGTTTTTCCGACATCATCTTCACTGCGTCATCCCGAGGTCGCGGTCTTCACGGACGCCTTTCGGTCAGTTCTACGTCTGGTACACTCTTGCCCTGGCAGCAGCTTCACTCGTTTGTGGTTCGCCTTTCCCCCCCTGAACCCCCGCTCGCCGTCGGGGCGGTCGTCTCCTTCCGCTCCAACGAGAGACATAAGGCCCACCGGCCCGCACCGCACTCTCACCGCTCAGCTTCCGTCAAACCCCTCTCGCGGGCTTCCGCCGCCAGCGCCGCCACGGACTCCGACAACCTCTCCTTCAATTGATCCGCCGCCGCCGGGTCACCGGCCTCCGGCGTCAGCAGTACGCCTCGTCCCAGCCGCGTTGCATCACCACCCGCCGCCGCCGCCGTTGTTGCTGACCCACGGGTCGGTGCCGCCGTCGCACGGGAGGTGGCGCTTGTTGGCCGGGAGGTCCTCCCCGGTGAGAGCCTGTTGCCAAGCCGGTTAGGGATGGCGGCGCCGCCGCGGCTGCCGCCACTGCCGCCGCCGGCGGCGGCGGCAGTCTTCGCCGCCGCCGCCGCAATCGCGTTGGCGCGCACCGCCGCCGCCGCCCTCGCAGCCTTGATACTCGAAATGCCCCCAGCGCCGGCGCCGCCGCCGTTAGGAAGCCCCATCTTTGAAAGAGCTGCGATCTGTGCATTGAGGTCTCCAGAACGCGGGGCAGCGGTGGCGGCGGCGGCGGCGGCGGCGGCCGATGCCTCCCTGGCCTCCGCTGGCGTGGGCGGTCCTCTGGGTCGCGGGACTCCAGGGAGCCCCCTCATCTCGTCCAACAACCTTCCAACCAACAAAACAGTTTTGCCATCACAAAGGGTAACAGAAAATAAAAATTAAACAAAAACAAAAACGTTTCAATCACATCCTGTGTCAACTGGTGAAGTGGACGATGAGCAGTGGATTAAAAATGTCGTGCACACACACACACACATCAACACACCCCAGGCTTTGGTTGTCGTGAATTATCCCCCCCCTCTTTGGCACCCCCCAAACCCCCAACCCCCCGACACCCCAAACCCCACCTGGCGATGTGTGAGTTTAAAAACACGAGCGCCTCCACGGCCCCGGCCGTGTTGGGCCGCTGGATGGACAGCTCTCTTAGCTCAGGGAGCGATAGCTGCGGGGGGAATGAGGACCTGGTGGGCAGGGGGAAGGAGGGAAGGCGGGAAAAATAGGGTGGTGGGAGGAATGCGGGATGTGTGTGTTTAAGACGGGGGAGGGAGGGGGACATTGGGGGGGTTTGGGGACGCCGGGTGGGGGGTTGGGTGGGATGGAGGGGTGCAAGCGGGGGAACGGGGGAGGGGGAACGCCGTACGGTGTACGCCGTACGTCAGCTCCAGGGGGGCGCTGTTGAGTGGATTTTACGAGTGCGGGAGAGAGAGGAAGAGCGGGACGACGGAGCATCCGAGGGATCGACGCTGAAGGTCCGCTACCGGGTTTAAGCATGCAGTGTAACCAACGTCATGCAAACATACAAACGTACAAGCATACGAAATATACAAACATACAAACATACGAAACGTACAACCACACACAGGCACACACACACACACATAACGCACTTTACTAGTCGGGCCTCTGCCATAATGAGCTTGTGAGCCCTCTGTAACACCACGAGCGCCAGCCGGACGGTGTTCTTGGACAGGTTGTTGCCGGGGGGCAGGGCCAGCGGTACGGCACCGCCATCTCCTCCCTCCGCCGCCGCCGCCGTGTCGTGCTGCCGGCTTTGCAGCGCCGCCCGGGCTTCCGCCGCTTCTCCCTCCGCCGCATCGAGCCGGCTGGAAATCAGCTGCATAAGCCCCATCTGGCGGGACACCTCCCCGCGATACCGCTCCACTTCGGCCTTTTGGTGGTGTGTTGGGGAGGGGGGGGAGGCGGGGAGGGGTCGGGCGGGGTTTTGGGGTTCGAGGGGGTTTCGGGGCCGGGTGGGGGCAGGAAACGATGGATGGAATGAGGATTCGTAAAAAAGAGAGGGCCAGGTTTTGGGTTACTTAAAAATTATAATATATATACAAAACAATAAAAACATCTAAATTGAAAATATATAAGATACTTAAATATATACTTAATTTTTTAAAAATTATTCACAAATGAACGATTTACATTAACAATTAATTAAAATATATTACACCGGTAATAATTTGGTTAAACTAGATGAAGGAACGTTATGCAGTCTTGCAAATGTGACAATTATCAGATTCCGGTTGGAGCCGCGGGAGGGGATGAATATTTTTTCCAAAAAAGGGGTTGGGACGAGCAAGCCAACCAACTAACCAACCTGCAGCTCCTGCAACCTCTGTACCCTGGAGGAAGCCTTCAGCTCCGCCAGCTGACTCGCCAGCGCGTCCCTTGTGGCCGTTAGCTGCCGTACTTCCCACCTCAACGATGTCACCAAAGGGGAGGTGGCAGCGGAGGCGGAGGCGGGACGCGGCCGTCGGGGGCTCACGCCGCCGCCGCCGGCGGCGGCGGCGGCGGCGGCGTCAGTGTCGCCATCCCAGCCGCCGTCGCCGGCGATGGCGGCGGCGACGGCGGCGACGGAGCCTGTACGACCTGTGTATGTTCGCCGCTCGCCGCCACTCTTCGGGGACGATGAGCTGGCGGGTTCAGCCCTGAGAGGGGGGGGGGAGGTGGCCGAGGGGAAGATCCAACCCATGGAGAAAAAGTTGGGGTACATGGGGTCACAACGTCAGGATCATTACAGGAAAGGGGTTCTCCTTAAAACTCCGTCGCCGTACGTCTCAACCGTACGACGAACCACGATCCAACCCACGCAGGAAAATCACGACGAAATCAAAATACGAAAATCCCCCTTTTTGTGCTTGTGCTTGTGCTTGAGTGTTGCTCCCTCGTAACGACCCAAACCTGAAGAGCGAACTCACCCACTCATCCACTCACCCACTCATCCAGAGAGTCGGATCCAGCTGCACAGAGGGACGCGCCCGTACACATACACATACACACACATGCACACACATACACACACATACACACACACCACCACCACAGCCATTCGTCCGCTGACTTCATTCGGACAAACACACGTACAGACAGACTCCTACTAAATTGAAACCCTAAAACCCTTAGGAGAATAACCCACCACGTCGCGGGCACACGGCCTCTGGTCGCGGCCGCCAACTGGTCTTCCAACCGCACCCGTGCCGCCCGCTCCTCTTGGACCTCCCCTTCTAGCTTCCGTACAGCCGCCACCGCCTTCTTCTGCTCCTCACGTGCCGCCGTCAGCTTCACCTTTACCGCCGCCAACTCCTCCTCCAGCGCCGCCGCTGCACGAACTGCCGGCAGAGATCTGTCTAGAAGGCTGGACCTTCCCAGGAATGAGGAGGAAGATGCCGCGGCGGTACGGTGAGGAGCGGCGGCGGCGGCGGCGGCATTGGCCGCAGCGGCTGACGCTGACGCCACCGTCGCCGCAGCGCTGCTGCGGCTGGGCCGGCCGGAGGCGGGCGCCGCCGCGGCGGCGGCGGGGACGGT
>NW_003307587.1:684859-706065 GCF_000143455.1 Volvox carteri f. nagariensis | reverse complement strand
CCGTCGTCGCCGCGGCTGCTCCGCCGCCGCGGTTGACGGAGACGCTCCGCGCCGCCGCCGCGCCGCCGGCTCCGCCGCCGCCGCCAGGCGGCACTGCAGTCCCCCGGTCTCGCGGCGTGCTGCTGGCCCGGTGGAGCTGGGAGACATGGTAGTTGGAGCGGTTGCTTATTTGACCGTTGTAATTACCTTTATTGGTATTGGTTTGGGAGGCCTGACCGTTAACTTGATGACCAGCAGCACTGGCACTGAGCGGCCGGAAGGTCGGATTTGCCGAGTGCGGCCGAATCCTGGGATAATTTTTTAAAAACAGGGGTAGGGGGTTGGCGTACTTAAGTGCAAGTTTCAAGGTCGGTTAGGTGCTGTACGGCAATTCGTCGTGTACGGAAATCCATTGCAAGCTATCACACTACTATTGCTGTCATGTACGGTTGCATAGGGGGACCTCTTACCTTGCTGCTACAAGGGGAGAGCCCGGGAACGCTGCGCCGTACAGTCGGTTGTCATCTCCCATTAGCATGCCGCCCACGTCCTGCGTTCCCCCTCGGAACGACGCCTGGTTCTGACCCAATCGGGCCACGGATGTGCGACTAGGTGGCATCGCGAGGCCACTACGGATGATAGTTGCCGTGGCGTGGTCCTGCAGCATGAGGACAAAGATGGCACACCGATACTTGTAAGGTCCATAAAAGGGAGGAATTGACTCAGGCGGCATTTCGTCCAATACTGGTTGAACATTTTTGCCAAACATGAGCCGCCGACGCCCAGAAGCAGCTTCAGATATCGTCCGTATTGGTTTGCAAACCGTTCCCCGCTGCAGTTGCTCCTGTCCCGTTTCTTGCATTTTTATATAATGATTTAGTTAAATATCAATAAAGGAGCATTAGCGGCCTTTATGTTTTCCCGTAGCTTGCTAATAAAACTCCGCTTCGAGGAGTGCGGGCAGTTACTACCCTGAGGTAACAAAAGCTAGATAAAATTCATAACAGTCAACAAGGATACTATGATATTACTTACCATTATAGTTTCGAAAGAATGACCTGCTCTTGAGGGTGCGCCTACCAGGAAAACGTTACCCTCCGGAGAAGGACGCCATTTCGAGATTCATCTAAAGCAGCACGTTAATAGCCGTAGCGCTGGCTCACTACCATGGCTTTGTTACAGTTGGCCGCGGCCCAGCTGGATCCGGCCGCCGTACCTGTAAGGTTACCAGCGCAGGTATACCTATGCAAAGCACAGTCAAGGGAATCACAATACCAGCAATTTTGCACCTTAATATCAATCCTTACAGTCTGCGTAATATGTCATTGAGCATTTTTCCTCTATGTGCGCTTTGATGTTTGCGCTGATGCCTTAAACTCTAAGCATCGGCAAGCCACCCTTTCTGACACGTGCTTTCACGCCGGCAGCGGGACATGAAAATCTTGCTCCTCACAACATAAAGCCATCGCATCACTTGCAGACGGCTTACCATTTCCAACCACCGCCCGATGGTCACGCCGGTGGGATGGATGGGGCCGAGGCTGCAGCTATGTGCTCATTTCACCGCCTGAAAAGATGCGATTGAAGAGTTGCATGCTGAACGGACAATACATCAATTCCTTATTCGTTACAAAGCCCGCAGGACTCGTTCGACTAATTGGTACTGCTGGGCTAATCGCGCGACACATGCAGCAGCTGGTGCCCAACGAAGCAAACAACGCAAACCGACATCATCCTCGTTATTATCATCATTATGCGCCTTATCCTCCTACTCCTTCAACCGCCACATACGATTCGAAGACATGATTTCTAGGAATATAAATCTCGGTGGTCACAGCATGGAGCATCCGTACATTGTGTTTTTTGCCATTGCAGGAATTAAAGCGCAAACCCCCCAACCCACCCCCCATCCGCAGGAAGCTCTCATCAGCTCTACACCTCTGTCAAAGCCTGAGGTCCATCACTCTCATAATAATTTCCAAAATTGAAGGAACCTAGTCCGTTCTTCTCCTTTCCTTGCTTTGCCTGGCAATATATCTCCGGAAGTTTTCGTGAGAACATAACAACACATACAACACCGCCATACAAGAGCGGGGTACTTACTTGAACCAATGATGGACCGCACGTGTGTTGAAGGATATAGCAGTGCCTCCTGACAAAACACCAATTTTGCACAAATCACATTTTTGCCACTTCCGGACATCAATCAGCAACGACTCTCACTCCTCGGCACACATGCACAACACGGCACGACACACCGCCACTCGCGCACTGCACACAGCCATGCCGAGCCGAGGACGCTACAAAGGCATTTTCCGAGATGAATGGTACGGCGGTGGAACCCGACGACAATGCAACCAGCCGTGATCAATACACAACTTTTGCCAGACACTGCTACAGTTACGATCCGTAACACACCATAGGTGCTGGACTAATCGCGTCAGATTATGCAGCCAGACCGACACACCGACAGGCAAACCAGCAGAAAAATAATGAACAGACCCCAAAACGTTTAAAAAGCTTATTTTATTTCCAACATTACCTACCAAGGATTGAGGACGTCGGGGCACAATGGACCCCAATATATCAGTGGCAGCAGTAGCAGGAGTATAGCAGGAGTAGTGGTATCATCAAAATGTCATTGAACTGCACAACTCTTCAAAGCTCTCCCACCATCACCATCACCCAACAACACGCGCCCACCAGGCGAGTTAAACACTGGCGGATATGACACTGCGCATAACACATACATACATGCGTACAAACATGCGTACAAACATGCGTACAAACATGCGTACAAACATGCGTACATACATACATATGTACATACGTACACATGCAGCAACCAAACAGCTTCTCGCAGAACACGCGACGATTATCGCGCCCTCCAATCGCGGTACTACGGTACTCCACATAATAATCGCAACACGTCAGACAAACTCAAAAACGCACCTTTAAAGCCGCTCCTGATCCCACCTAACCCTAACTGATCCCCAACGTACTGGCGACAGCACCATCACCACCACCACCATCACCACCACCATCACCACCACACTCGTCTCAATGCCAAAAAGTCCACGTGTCAATGCTAACAAGGATCACACGCGCTATAGACAGATGCGATTGGTTTCACTACTGCAGCACACAGCGTTACAGGTGGGGCGTGTAAGGGCCCCCCGCGCTTCCATCGGTGACCCCACCCCACCCGACCCAATCGACTGCAAGTGTTTATTTTTATGTTGTGATGTCAATATTTTCATTACATAATCAATTATCATACTCAACAGCACAGCACCTAAGACAGTGAACTGTTCCCTCAACCCGCTGAATCTGTCTGCGAGCTTCACGCCGAGCATCATCCGCCGAGCAAAGCAAACCGTCCAGAGCGCCTAGAGATAGATCAACACGCGCATCAACACGCGCATCAACACCACCAAAACACATCGCCAGTGCCAGTATTTATCCTCCAGCTCAACCGATCGATGTCACGCAACACAGCGCCCATTCCCACCCACCTTCACATTTCCGCTGGCTGCAGGTCGCGACCGCCGTGAATATACGGAGGGAACATCCACATCCACAACCACCATTATCATTAGCCCCCACAGTCCTCCGTTCTGGGGTTCAGTTGTTCGCCCCAAATCAATGGATAGACCGACACCGACACCGGCAACGTGTGTGTGTGTGTATTTCTGTGTTGTGTGGAGTGGAAAATGCAGCACTTACGCCAAGACTGCTCACCCTCACCCTCAACCTCCAACTGACAAGCGGCTGTTAGACGAGAAACGGCAAACGGCCTCAAACAACCGTGTAGCACCTTCCGTACATGTTCACAGCAGGGTTACTACATGTGCGCGTGCGGGTCTATTTATTTCATAAAAAAAAAGAAAAATGAAAATAACGAAAGCTTCAGGGCATATGTCCCACTACCGGTAGGCAGGCATATAGTAAAACACACAACACACGCACTCACACATACATACATATATTCATACAGTTGCACAGGTCAGCAAACCCGCGCCGCCGGCATGTGTGATGCCGCAGCCGCACCTGGCATGTTTGACATGCGTATCACATATGTGTGGGGGCGAAATACCGAAAAAAAATTCGCTTCCGGGTGCATTTCTCCGGTGCCTAACCTGATTGGAATGCACTGTCCTGGCGAGCGGGAGGCCCTTCACCAAGATGGCCACCACACGCACCAGACCACCCACACCCCAGCCACCGAAGCACGTCGGACTCTGTATGTAGACACTCATGGCAATGCCCATACACCGAGGAAGGAAAAGTGAGAGAGAAAGAGATGTGTGTAAGATTCACGACGGTCGGCCATCTTGGCCTCCTAATCCTCCTTAAAACCTGCCGCGTTGGAGCTGCCAGGCGCAAGGCCAGTGTCATCATGCCCAGCCACGGGCTCGGTCGGTCCGGAAGTGGATTTCTGAGCCATGTAAGCCGCGTTCAGTTCCACGGACTTCCTAAAAACATGTTGGAAGCTGTCAAGCTCATCCGCCAGCGCGGCGTACTTTTGGGGTCGCGCTTGCTTGCGCGACCATACTTCACGCAACAGAAGAAACCGCACCATGATACACAATGCTGTAAAAATGACTCCCGCTGTGTTAGTTGCGTCGAGCTGCCAGCCGTCGTTGGCTGCCATAAGCACTGCCGCTGCAAGGTGGGCAACATCGCCGACCAGAAGAGCATACAAGACGGCTTCTAAAATTCTCTCCGACTTTGCATGAAGTCCGATGTGGAGTGCTGTTGCAAGCGCTAGCATGGCAACCCCTCCATGCTGCGCCACTGGAGAGCACGCCTGTAAGGAACTGTCGTTACTCAAGGTCGCCTCGCTACTCCCCACCTTCCGCGTCCATTGCACGGGAGCAATTATTGAAAGAGCTCCAGAATACGTAATTATGGCCACCTCCAGCTGAAGAAAAACGCGGCACATCAGAGTTCTCCAGGTCCGCTGTGGAGAGGGTCTTTGAGCATCTTGGAAGGAGTCCAACAGAAGAGACTGCATCATTATAAGGAAAAGGATGTGTATGAGGACCGGATAGAGAAGCTTTCAGCGAAGAGAGAACGTTCATGTTGTACGAGACGTCTCGAGCCCAAGTACAGAGTCTTGCAGAAGGCGTTTAGTAGACGTCCTATCCATCTTCATAGCATCCTTCGTACGCCTTTTCTTAAAGATACCCGTATAAGAGTTTCACGTTAATATCTGGGTTGCCGAATGGCCACGGCAAACCCGGTTCAGCGGACGGCATCGAAGACGGTAACAGATACTATTGTTGGTGAGTTAGCGAAGGGACGTTTTGGAGCTGCAACGTACGCTCCTTTTTGAAGCCGACCCTTGCACTGTTTCTAACCTTCAGGTGAGCACACGCACACTATTGTTGGGTACAGCCTAATCAAGGGTATCGGTGACGGCGAACCCATTGCATCGGAGCGCTTTGTGGTTGGAGGCCACGAGTGGGTGAGTACTCTGACGGCAAGTTGTCCAGTCATTGCTAGTTTCTCGGGCCCCAAAAACGCGATACGTCCTGTCAGCACATCAGTTTCCATATCGTAACCCAGACCATCCAGCGTCATCGTCAGTCCTTTGTTGGCCTTACCGTCGTTCTCCTTACGTTGCATCTCTGCAGTTGCGTCGTGGGTCCCATTCTCAGTAACGCCAACGAAACAACACGTTTCTTGCAATTCACAACAATCATGCGGCTTCATCCAGGTGCTTCTCTTCTATCCCGATGGGAAGCGCAGCTCTTCGGAGGGTCCGATGGGCAACGGCCCAACCGCAGATGCCGCCGGCGCGCACGCAGCCGCGGTAGCGCTACCTGTGGCGGCGGCTGTTGCCGCCCTCCCTGGAGGTCGAGATGAAGCTCTGGACGCCGTCGGTCTGCCACCTCCCCCCGGCCCTGCGGGTCCAGGCCCGTTAGGTGGCCCTGACGCCCGTGGTGGTGGCGGCGGGCCCCCCGTGGGCGCTGCTGACGGTGTGGGTGTGGGGCACCCCGCCGCGCTCCTTGCAGCTCAGCACCCCCCGCACCCACACCACCACCACCACGCGGGCGCTCACCCTGGAGGTATGATTGCGCAGCTGGGCCCTATGCACCGCCAGCAGCGACGAGACACCACGGTGAGACTGGGATTGGTGGTTGGCGGTTGGTGGTTACTGCTGCGTTGTCATGGTTGCTGTGAGTGAGTTTTTGCGACTGTTTTGTGATTTGGGTTGATTTCTGTTTGCGAGTAGTTGTTGTTTTTGGGTTTTTGGCGCCATTTATTTGTTGTTGGGCGTTTGGAGCCGGGCTCTGGATGGTCTTGTCAGGGTGGTTAGTTAGTTGCAGTTAGTTGGTAAGTTGGCGCTCGAGGGGGAGAACGAACAGACACCGACTGACATACAGACACAGGCAGATACAAACAGCGGGGACAAACAGATACTGACAGCAGGGTATTATATCGGAAGAGGAGATTTTTCAACAAAGTTTACAGACAGGCACGTACCCAGATTCATCGGCGTCATGCCCCCTGGCTGTGTGATCCCTTTGGTAGGGTGAGGAAAAAAGGTATACGAGCGGTAGAAGATGATGTCCGGGGAGGTTTGTCCCTCTGGCCCCTTGGTCGCTTGAAGGAAGGAACCGTGGGCGCTGCTGCTACTGAAACTGATGGCTAGTACGCAGATATAACAAGTCTGCCGCTACTGAAACTGATGGCCTTTATTGTTGAGTAATGTTGCCGCTGCTGTTGCTGCTGCTGCTGCTATTGCTAACGCCTCCCAGTGGTACTGCCGCTGCTGCGTTTCCACTGACATTTATTCGTCGGTTGGTTTTAGGGTTACTTGAACCATTTGTTTGACAACATTGCTGCTACTGCCGCTGCTACTGCCGCTGAATGTTATTGCGATTGCCGCTTTCTGCCACTTTTATTGCCTGCTGCCACACAGAACGAGTACGCGGCGCTGTTCGTGGCGCTAATCGGGGAAGGCCCCAACCCCCAGGTACGTGTGTATGTATGTGTGTGCGTGTGTTTGTGAGTACGGGGGGAGCTCTCTCAGTCTGAGAGCTGAGACGGGCTGTCATCAGCCCGGGAGACGTCGGGTTTGTTTGCGGGACCGTGTGTGTTTTGGGGGGGAGGGGGGTATCGCCCAATGACCCATGGTGCTGGTGCTGGTGGTGCTAGCGACCCTGCGTTTATTTCCCCGATAACCCCGTTATTCCCCTCATACACACACGCATACATACACGCATACACACACTCCCCGCCACTGTACCTGTCGTTTGTGGGATTGCGAATGTACTTGTGTGCATGCCGTACTGCTCCTCCATGCTAGGGTATCGTGAGTACGACGGAGGGAAAGGCGGTCCGAGCTTTCCATCGTTTTACTCTGGTGGACCAGACTGGTGCGGGGGACGCGAAGGGGGGCGGGGGGGAGCCGGGGGGGGGAGGAGAAAAGCGGGTTACGGGGGGGGGGTAGCGTTTATAGAATTGTGTTCCTCCTTAGGAGCAGAGGAATAGGTGGTAAGCCCCTGGGGGTGCGATTGCGGATGCACCCACCACCCACTAGTGGGCCGCGCGAACTCCCCCTCCTCTCTCTCCCCCTCACTCTCCCCCTCTCTCCCCCTCACTCTCCCTCACCTACGTCATCTACAGCCCTGGCCCTCAGAATGGTGGACTCCGGTTGGGCAGCTGGGCAGCTGAGACATCTTAGCAGGCAGTCGACTTCTCCCTAGCACCGTTCTCCCCATTCAAATTTTAAAAAATTTGAAAATTTCCCGCCCAACAAACTTAACCTCCCAAACCCCCAACAGGTCAGGGCCGGGACCTGACGAAGGGTCGGACCCGGGATGCCGGGGCGGTGAAGATCAGCTGTGCGAGACAGGTGGGTTTTATTTTGCGCTCGTGTATGTGTGTTTTGGGTTGGGGGGAGCGGGGGGAGAGGGGGTTAAAGCTCGGGCAATGCACCTCATGTCGTGTTACGAAGGTGTTACGGAGGGGGATTATCTTTTTTTCTAAGATAATCGAAATGCCACACATTTATTTGTAAACTCATTAAGGGGTTTTTCTTAAGGTTTTAAGGGGTCAGGTGAATGGTGGCCAGCATTATTACCCTTTCTTTTAAGAATATTGACTTTTATATCTCGTACTACACCACCTGTGGTGTATGTGCCGTACTATTTAAGAAATGCTCGCGCCTTGCTTCCTGCTCCTCCCACGCCTGTGGTAACGGTCACGACGTACAGGATCCCAACGCCCGCAACTGTCACGGCTACCGGAAGTTCGTTAAGAGGTCCCTTCTGGAGGATCCCACTAAGGGCTATTTGGTTAACGACACGGTAGTTATTCGTTACACCATCGAGTTGGTTGTATCCAGTGGTGAGTGAGCGCCGCTGGGGTACGGAGATTGGGAACCCGTATGTATGTATGTATGCATGTGTGTACGTAAGCGCCGTCTGTCTGTCTGTCTGTCTGTCTCTCTTTTCCCCCCCCCCCAGGTGGTGCCCTGATGCGAGGGGGTTCGGGGGGTCGCAGCGCCGCCGACCTGGTCAGAATGCCGCCGCCCTGTCTGGGAGCAGACCTGGCGGGCCTGCTGCAGACGGGGGAGGGGGCGGATGTGACGCTGGTGGCGGACGGGGAGGAGTTCAAGGTGGGATTAGTTCACCTGGGGCGTGTTGTGGGGTTAACGGACTAAGAGTTTTGGTTCGTTAAGGACTTTGGGTTTAGTCAAATTGAGTGGCGCTCTGCCGGAGCGGGTTGTGTGTGTGTCTGTCTGTCTGTGTGTGTGTCTGTCTGTCTGTGTGTGTGTCTGTCTGTCTGTGTGTCTCAGGGGGAGAGGGGGTCAGGTTGGCCCCTAGCTTTGTCGGAAGGGGGGGCTTGGTTCCTTTGATGGATGTGTAGTGTGTGGTGTTGTTGAGTGCACATTGACAACTACCTGGTCCCGGGTGGTTCGGGTGGTAGTGACGTGCTGTGAAGGTGCGTGAAGGACGTGTGTCATTTAGGCCGACATACACCTCCACAGCACGCTTCCCCCGTCGAACTCCCCCCCCCTGCCCCCCCGCCCCGCAATTCCCTATCCTTGTCCAGACGCACAAGTACCTGCTCCAAGCCCGGTCCAAGTACTTCCATTCGCTGCTGAACAGCAGCATGCGGGAAGGGAGGGCGGGGAGGGCTGTCGTACAGGACATACGCGCACCTGTGTTTCGTGCGCTTTTGCACTACGTGTACACGGACTCGTTGCCGGAGGGGGTGAGTGCGGTTGGAGGAGGGGGGGAAGGGGCAGGAAAAGGAAGGCAGACAGACAGACAGACAGACAGACATGCTCGACTCGGGGAAATCGGTGAAATGATTTTGCTTGTTGTTGATTTGTCGGATGGGTATCGGTGTGCTGTACCTGCGTCGTTTTACTGTGGCAGGAAGGATGGCTGCCGGACACGAACACGTAGAACCCAATCCTTGATAATAAGAATTCAATATCGTACAGCGTTTTGTCGTAAAGTTGATTCCGCCACAGGCACTTGGTGCAGCTCCACCCGTCAGTCATCACATTCCCCCAATCAACCAATCCATCCCTTTCACCACATCCACGTTTTTTTGCCCATTGCCTTCACGTATTTGTGTACGACGGCCTGCCCGTGTCATACATACGGCATGTACGACACCCAGATGGAGGATGGGAACCTTGAGACGGAGATGGCGCAGCACCTTTTGGCGGCAGCCGACCAGATGCAGTTGGAGCGGCTTCGGAGCATTTGCGAGCGGCGGTTGTGTGAGACTGTGGAGGTCGACACGGTGTCGTACACTCTGGCGCTGGCGGACAGGAACCACTCGGAGGACCTTAAGAAGGTACGGCAATTGTTGGTGGTAGAGGATGTACGGCAGGTGGGGATGGTGGAGGATTTTTTTTCTATACCTTCCTCCCGTCTTTCAATGTTTTCCTCCAGCCTTTCCAGCCTTTCCAGTGAGTAGTCAAAGCAACTTCTATGCCTATTGATTATAATAAGTTGTATAATAACCTTTTGTTTTTTCAAACAGCAACATACAATCTGGTTTCTCGGGAGGATTTATATATGAGTTGCTTCTTTCTTCCATTCCTCGACGTTGCTTTATTGAAGCTTTAATGAAGCGCTCTCTGCCCGTCCGTCACCTCTTCGCCACCACACCTCTTCACCACCACACCTCTTCACCACCACACCAGCACACACACCCCCAGGGTCAGCTTGTTAAAACCAGCTTATCAGCCAGTTTTCGTCTAGCCTTTTCAATGCCGCCGCCAGGCCGGCGGCGACCTTTTTTCCAGCTCACGTCATCAGTTCTTTTTCGCCGCCTCTACACCAACCTTTACTTCTTTACGGCTTCGTTCTACTGCTTTTCTTCCGCTCTTATTTTAGTCTTGGCGGCTAGGTAGGTAGGTAGGTAGGTTTCCGCGGTCGTCATCATTACAGCATCCCGAGGTCGCCTCCTTCAAAACTGCCTACTGGTCAGTTCTGCTTCTTGTACACTCTTTCCTTGTGGCAGCAGCTTCACTCGTTCTCACGTGGTTCGTCTCTCCCCCTCCCTGGCCACCTTCCCCCTCCCGGTGCCGCACGTGAGCACCACCACCAGACGAGAAGGACTTCACGAGCCGACAAGCGATGTTCTTCCTTCCTTCCCTTTTCCCCCTGCGCACGGTCCTGCGCTCGCACTCACTCTACACCTCGTACCTCACTCTACACCTCACTCTACACCTCGTACCTCACTCTACACCTCACTCTACACCTCACTCTACACCTCACTCTACACCTCACTCTACACCTCACTCTACACCTCACTCTACACCTCACCCTACACCTCACTCTACACCTCACTCTACACCTCACCCTACACCTCACTCTACACCTCACCCTACACCTCACTCTACACCTCACTCTACACCTCACTCTACACCTCACTCTACACCTCGCACCTCACCAGATAGCAAAAAACCACAACACAACATAACACACCAAACACGACACCTTCGTGTGTAGGTGTGCCTGGACTTCGTGGCCCGTAACCTGGCGGCCGTGATGAAGACGGAGGGGTACACACATATGGTGGATGCGTGTCCGGGACTGCAGTCCGACATCCTGATAGCGGTGGCGACGCTGGGGGGGGCACCTGACGCCAGCAGATCGCACGGACACGGCCGCGGCGGCGGCGGTACGGCGCTGGCGGCGGCGGCCGCCGGAGCCATGCCAGGTAGTGGCGGCGGCGGCGGACGCGGCCGGGAGCTGCCGCTGGATGTGGATGATGTACGGAGAGTACGGCCGCGGCGGGACCCTTGAGAGTCCCATGTTTGCGTATGTATGTATATATGTATGTATGTATGTATGCGTTGGGAGGGACTTGGTTTGGAGAACGAACCTGGCGTGTCTGTATGTGCGTGAGGAGGAGGAAGCTTTTGTGTAGCCGCCGGCGGCTGTACAGAACCCGAACGTACAGCATTGCCGTGTATTGTGCGGCGGGCGGGCGTGGGGCAGCAGAGGAGTCTCTCCATTGGGCCTGGTGTCCTCCCCCCGGGGCAGGGGGGAAGGAGGTGAAACGGGTTTTTACCCTTCCCGCATCGGCAGCTACTTTTTCGTTTCGGGATCATCTAACTGCCTACGTTACCGCGATGACTACAAACCAAATCACTATTTGGGTAATATCTTCTTGGGGTCGGCGCATGGGGTGGGGCGGGCCCGGGGGAAGGAGGAGAGGGCGGCGTTGGGGTTTTATGGCGGTGGCAGTGGATCTGGGTCGCGCTGCATAATGCCAGGGGATGGTTTAGCTCGGGCTCGGGGTGTTAGCTGCGAGAAGCGGCGGGAGCCCGCGCGTCCCAGGGTTTTTGGAAACGCGAAGACGTATATGGCGATGCGTGTGTGTGTATTGAAGTAGGCGGGCCGGGTTGAGTGAAGGTGAAAAAGGGGAGCAGAGGGGAGAGGGGGAGATCATCTTAACTCGGGCCCAGGCCAAGCTATTGGTCCAGAGCAGTGCAGCACAATTGCACGAATTGACAGACATATAGACGAACAACAGACAGGCTGAAGGGCGACACACGGATAGATGGAGGGGGGGCAGTTGGTGGTGTGTCGTATTGTCGTACTTGGGCTTTGGAGTACAGCCTTGGGAGAAGACGTTTAAGACGGGGCTTTGGAGCCAAACGTCGAGAGACACACGCATATACATGACCTCAACCACACACAAAGACGCGCACCTACCATTTGTTCGCGCACACGCACGCGCACTAAGTCCACGTTGTTTGACAACATTTGTTACAGACAATCGGCACAAGTTCCCTTTGCATGTTTTTTGTTTCAGTCTGAGTCCGATTGTGTTGAGCTTGTGGTTGTAAGGTTTTCCACGTAGCAGCGGCGGCTGCTTGCACGTTTACATGAGGATGGGAAGGGGCGGAGGAGGAAGGGAAGGGACTTGGACTCGCCGACTCCCACAACGAGTCTGGGTGCAGGGCGCTGGCGCTGTCGTCGTTGTTGTGCTTATTTTTACCATTGACTTTAGGTGCGTAGTTGCCTTCGGTACTCGGGCTGCGGCAGGGAGCCTGCTTCCACCGGCATGCAGATTACCTTGACTGCAAATACGGAAAGCATGCGGATGTACAACATGTACGAGCTTAGCCCGCATCAAATGGGGCCCATGTTTTGCAGCAGTATCACTCATCTCTCTGCTGTCTCCTCTTTGGACTGTCATGTGGCTATATCTTGGCTGACAGCCAAGTCCGGAGGCGCTCATCCCTCGCATCGACCTCTCCCGTTCTCTCGCGTTGGCTTTTCACTCCCTGCGTGTCTGGTGTTGCATGTGTGGTGTTGGTATGCACGTGGCTAGGCGTGTATGTGTGTTTTGGACGCGTGGGAGTCGAGGGGAGTGCCATGTGGTTTCCCGTGTGGGCATGGCGGGGAAGGAGGCAGCAGGCACCCATACCACAGGAGAAGGCGAGACGCACTCCTCCGATCTTAGGGAGCTGTCCGCAGCTATCGTTCCAATACAGTGGCCGCGGACAGCTCTTAAGGGAGAGTATATTTGGACGGCTGTGCTATAGCTTTCTTTGCGATGCATGACAGGAAGGAGAGAGCCTGGCAGAGTGGGAAAGCGAAAAAGCACACACAGCTACGTTAGGTTGAGGAGGCTGCAAAAAGGTGAATGTGTATGTCCATATTGGGACGTTGCATTTTGTTGTAGTCGAGCTTTGTGGGCTTTGTGGAACTGCTGATAAACGTTACGGTTGGCTTTGCGGTTACGCGGTAGCGGCGCGGTAACAACGCGGTTTTTTCCAAGCACGATTGACCGGTCCAAAACCAATACGAAAGCAATTCTCCCACGCCAGGCACTACAATACTTGGCAGCATGTTGCTTCAGGGAGATAGGACAGGCAAGGCCAAGGCAAGGCAAGGCAAGGCCTACAAAGCGCCGTTGTAAGAGTCCTTTCCTTACGCTTTGTTGGCTCTGCTCTCCGGTTTGCGAGGCCACGGCGGAAAAGCAGGGGACAACCTGATATGGGCTCAAGCTTGCCTTTTCCGAGAGGCTCCATGCCTTAAGCGGTGCGGGTGAACCTGCTTGTCTTTGAATAGAAGAGAGGAGAGGAGAGGTGAAAATGGGATGTGTACACCTGCAGGGCCGCAGTCTTGAGTGGCGGGCTACATCTGGTGGGACGCCGGCCTGTGTACGAAAAGGGCTTGGAGCGGTTGTTGCAGGCGGGGACGTAATAACAAACTCAAGTCTGTGGCGCACGATACTCCCAAATCGTCGCCTTCCCCCTCAACTCATTCTACATCCGGTACCAACACCACACATACACCACCGAAGCCACCAGCATGGGGCCGGGCAGGTGATGTTCCCAATCGTGCGATTGGGCTGCAAACGAATAAACTGCTACTCCGCGAAGCGACGGTATTCTAACCGAATTCTAAGCTAACTGCGCGTAAACTCGTCCAGGCGTCAGCAAGCCAGACAAATTTACTAATCGACGTGAGCTACAATAAAACTTAAAACACTTTTCAGCGGTTAATGGGTTATCAAGCGGGAAAAAGCGGGTCAACGTCCATCACGTTAGCACTTCCCCTTAATATGCGCCAGTCGCAGCAAAACGGAGTTGCCTCGCGCATGAACGAATGCCAATACTCAGCCCTATCCAAACCCTATGCTCGCACTCGCATTCGCACGCAGCGCGATTGTATGCATCGGCCCAGCACTTTTCACAGGTATTGCCTTGTTCCGTCCTACAGTTCGGAGCCTTGCAGGAAACCCTTCACTTCGACCTCGCCGTCGCCTTTCCTCCTCTGTCGAATTCACCTCCTTGGGCTGCCGGCTAACGGAGATGCCGTACCCGTCACATTGCCCCGGTGAGCTCTTGCCATTGGGGCGCTGGGTGGTGGCGGAGCCACGGCCGCATTCTCATCCGCTTCATCGACGACAGCCGCCACACCGTCCTCCTTCTCCGAACTCGATGGCAGCCTGTCAACGCCGTCCTCGTTGCGCAGACCCAGATGAGGCGACGCGGAGACTGGTGCCGCGGGAGGCTTGTCGAACCAGACGACTGCAGTCGGGAGTGCTTCGGCTGCAAAAAGGCCCTTCCGCGCGTGCGTGTGCGCGTGAGATTGCGCAATGAGTTCGTTCCCGGTGAAGTTGCGGAGCAGTTCGGCCTGGTCACGTGAGCTGGACGGGGCTTGTGTTGGTGCAGCAACAGGCTTCACAGCCATAGCGGACGATAAGATGGGGGTGTGCCGAGTCGGCGACGCGTCCTGTGGAACAAGAAAGCGCGCAGCGGAGAAGCTCAATACGAAGGGAATTGCTCGGAGTTGTGGAGTGATGTTGTTAAAGGCGTGCAGTCAGGTTGCGGTCCCAGGACGGGTACAAGGGCATACCCGATCAGCAAGTCTGGCTCCGGTCCTTGGCAAGCCATGTACGATGTGCTCATAGCAAGTTGCAGGCTTAGGAAGCGGAGGGAGGTCCTTGTTCCATATCTGCCTCTTAGCTGCTCCGCTGCCAGGAGGCCGGTTGGGGGAGAAGCGAGAGGTGCAAGGGCGCCACATACGGTCCGGAGATTTCACGTCCGTAACTTCCAGGAAGGGCGCATAGTACTCGGCAAAATTGCGCGTGACATCGCCGAATGGGACTCGGGAAGAAGCCAAGTCCGTGATCCCGACTAAGTTTCCAGGTTCATGTAACGTTGAGTTAACGGGCAATCCATCGTCAAGCTCATAGGCCCACGCGTGCCCGTCCTCCGCATCCATCTGGCAGATGGTCAAAGTGTCAAGTGCAAGGAATGTTGAACAAGGTGCCAAGCATTTGCGTTATCAAATGCGTCGAATCCGTCAAAGAGCCTTATCCTACCTGAAAAACCGTTCCGGAACGCTGGTCTTCACAGGTTCTAGCTTCAAAAATAGCCCCGAAACCGGTCGTTTCCTCCTCCTGCTATACCTGTGCCAAACGACGGCAAACATGGCCTAAACAAATAAGGATTAACCATGTTGATACTATTTAATATATGGACTAATAGCGCTCTCCTGGCTAGCACAAACCACCCTGTTTTGGGGGTTAATTAAATGCTTGCATTCCCCCACGTCCCGAAATCATGCCAAACCCATTAATATGTCTATGGATGTTCAGGCAACCCACATCACAATATGGGTTCCCATTAGTGTGGCAGGAACAGCGCGCGCCGACGTGACGGTTAAAAGAAACCAGATTGCCGCTCGCCTATATCTTAAAACTAAAAAAATGCTTTATGTGGTTTGGAGTCCAGTTTGTGTCAGCGCCCTGGTCGCCAGCGGCGTCCAGCGGTTTGTAGAGGCAGAGTCCTGCCCCACAGTTGCACGCTAGCACCCTTGCCGTCTCATCCAGCACTCGAAACTCTGGCCACGTAGCACAATGCTCTAATAGCCCTCTTTTATGCTGCGAAGGACTCTATCACTGCAGTACCCATGCCGTGGAGGGACTGGGCCCGTAGAGCGATTTATTTTTTATGCAATAGCGCATCGTGCACACCCATCGTTACAACGGCGTGTTTTGTAAGTAATCCGTACAAGCATGGGCGAGCGCCCCGTTCCTCTCCATCCCCTATCAGTGTAGCTGCCCCGGGCTTCCCGTCGTCGTAACCCTGAGTAACGCAGCCGGCAATATGATGTACCTATAAACCAAATAAATCGCACAGCTCCTTATATGCAAAAAATCAAGACTTTCGCCATCGTAAATGCGTTGACAGTTGTAGCTGACGGCATTGCTTGATTGTTCACACTCTTACATCGGCAGTCGTCAAAAGGCTGTATTCACTTCTAGGCACGAATTTAAATTACGTATAGATGCTGGCTCGTGGCTCTTTATTAGGTTGGCTTCGTGGTCAACCACCGATTCACACTTGACCAGGCTACCAAGACGTGCAGCGTGGTGTACATGCAAATGTTCAGCTCTTTATCAAGTCTTCATATCATAGTAGCACTTGCATTCATCTTCGGCCTTAGCGTCAATTGGTCAGCCATAGCTCAGAGCAATGGAACGACAAACTTGCTTGACTACGCATGCCCTGGCTGGGCACTTGGCGCTACAACCGCATGTGATCTTTTTCGTAAGTGGAATTTTTCCTGCACTAGGACTCCGTTCCATTTTCATGCTACCTGGGGCCAGATGTACCGTAACCCCGTATCGGACAAGACGCCGAGGAATGCCATCGTCGCATAGGGGCCGTGCCGTGGGGATCTAACCTGCCATGTCAGGCATCAACCTCCCTGAGACCTTGTTCACTTGCACGTAAGCCGCAATGCAGGAGGTCTATCTCGTCCTTCGCCACCAATCACAAAGACACGCGCCTCCTGAGCGCCAACCCTTCCTTCGATGCACTACTTCCAAACACGCATAAACACGCGCACACGCAGGCACACACAGCAGACACAGGAGCACACGCGCACACATAGACACACACAGCAGACTTGGGACGATGGTAGCTCTGTCCATCAAGTCCAACCACGGCGCCCCTCGCCGCGGGCATCGTAACCCAACAAGCTGAAGAACGAGTCCCCTCCGTCCTCACCCCCTCCACCATTCCCTCCACCATTCGTAGAGTACGAGATCCTGCCGTATCGCGAATACCGCAGCTTCTACATCCCAATACCTTCCGGTGCCGACTACGATCTCGCCGTAACCGTCGAATCCATCAAGGGAGATGTAGATCTGTAAGCCAAAAAGAAATATTGCGGCGTAAACTTTTACTGTCCGGGAGTGTTTTCCCTGCGGGGCTACGACCGGCACCGCAGCCCTAAAAACTCTGATTTTAAATGGTGTTATAAATGGGCAAGCAGCAATGCAAGCAGCTGGCCAACTGATCTTTGGGGGTTGCAGCTAGCTATACCTTCATTGGAAGGGTACACTACAACTGTCTAAAAAATGATTTCATCGATTTAAAAATTCGTTTGAGTGCATTGCGGAACAATGGGTTCTGGATCTCAAGAAGAGGCGTTGCCAGTGCTATGACCCCCTTCGTGTGACCATCCAGACGATACGGTTGCTGTCATAGTGACTAGGTCCCTACGCCACGTGGGCAAGGGCTCCCATGTATCCCCTTGTCTCCTTCAACATTTCCTTTTCCCTGTCATCCTGTCACCCACTCACCCTCCATCCCCAAACTGCCTCTCTTGTCGACCCAACCCAACCCAACCCAACCCGACCCAACCCAACCCACCCAACCCAACCCAACCAACCCAACCCGACCCACGACGGTGTGCGCCGCAGCCAGCTTCTGTCGCCCAACGGCACACTGCTGTCCCATTCCGAGGAGCGCATCGGGGATGATGTCGTACAAGCGAGCCGTACATTCCTCAACAAGAACCCCGGCAACTACACGCTCCTCCTCCAAACGGTTGCAGGAGCGGAGTCCTGGTACAACATTAAGGTGGGGGACACCAGATGGAATTTGTTGCCAGTTGAGTTGCCAAGACGCCACGCTTTAGTGTGTTGTGGCTGCGAGGAATGTTAATCGGGAAGTGGGCTGGTAAGTAAACATCCGCAAAAAGTTTGAACGCTCTTCGAACTTGACCAGATAGTTTCGTGTTCCCCATTCAAAACCCAAAACTGTAGATTCAGACCTCCTCAGTTACACGTCTCGCTGCGGAGGATAAGGCCCTAATGGCCGCCATCGCCGCTCAGTGCTGTCCTGATGACGACGATCAACTGCCGGATTCGTGTTCCGTACTGCTCAACGCCACGTCATCAACCGCCAGCCTGGAGCAGGACTTGTGCCTGCAACCACCCAACATGTGCAATGAACAGGTTCGGCGCGCGCGGGAGGGCGCGGTATGTTTGTGTATGTATGTATGTATGTATGAGCCTGCCGCGGTGCGCGTGCGCGCCTTCGAAAGGAACATCGCCTCCGTTCCACCTCCCGCCTCCCCTCTTCCCGTCCCACCTTACGGCCCTCTTTCCTTCGTTTTTCTTCCTCCCCACTTCCCTCCCCACTTCCCTTCCCATCTACCATATCCCTCACCCATTCCAGGGCCAAATTATCAAGTTGGTGCTGTCCGGCGGCGACAGAGGCAACTTCGTGTGCCCCTCCTTTCCCACAGAGTTGGGTCAGCTGCCAGCGCTGCAAGTACTCGACTGGGCTAGTAACAGCCAAGTCGGTGAGCGGTGGGAGGGGAAAGGGGGCAGCATAGGATTACCGCCCGCGCTCCTTCCGCCTTCCCCCTAGGCCTTTCCCTGCACAATACTTCGGTATTCACCCACATCCAAAAAAATCCAAAACCGACGGAAACCCCCACAGTCATTAGCTCCGAAACCAACCCTAAATCTCCGTGTCTCTGTCTCCTCTCTCTTTCTCTCCACCCTTCCCTCTCCACCCTTTCCTCCCCACCCTTCCCTCCCCACCCTTCCCTCCCCACCCTTCCCTCCCTACCTCATTTCACGCAGGCACTCTGGCGTCCGTGGCCGCAGCCCTTTCCCCTCTCTCAGGCTCCCTCCGCCGCCTCTATCTGGGCCGTAACGCCCTAAGCGGTCCACTGGGCTGTGAGCTGGTCAACGGTACGGCACTGGAGATTCTGCGGCTGGAGAGGAATCTACTGACTGTGGGTGTTTTTTTGGGGGGGACCCAGGTGGCGGGTGGGGGGTTCGGGGGATGGCAAGGGGGGGGGGAGAAATCGGGCAAAAGGAAAGAGGAGAAAACACACACGAAGTCATGAAGGTACGTGAGGACCTTCAGACATGACGCGAGCGCGCGCGCAGTCCTAAGAGAGTACTCGCCTAAACAAGCTCTCTTTTTGTCCTCACTTTACTCTATTTCGTCGTAAATTTATTATTATTATTTTTTAAATCTTATTCGTATTACATATCATATCTTTAAAGGCTTAACTTTTCGCATGTCCGGGCTGCATTCCGGGCTGTTTTTCTCTCAACCCACCTCCCACTCCCGCTCCCAGGTGCCACCTTTCTGATAAAAGACCCGTCCTCTTTTTATTTCTCTGAGCCGCAGGGTACGGTGCCTCCCTGCCTCTTTCAGTCGCCCTCACTGCGGCAGCTCTCCCTGGCGGGTAATCTGCTGCACGGCAGCATACCCGCGATGTCACGGGACTGCGCCCTCAAACTTCTGGACCTGTCCGAAAACGGCCCGCCGTTGGGATTATCCGCAACCAACAAGGGCATGCAGGTAAGAGGGGTGGCAGGTGAGGGGGGTGGCAGGTGAGGGGGGTGGCAGGTGAGGGGGGTGTTAGATGAGGGGGTGGCAGGTGAGGGGGGTGGCAGGTAAGAGGGGTGGCAGGTGAGGGGGGTGGCAGGTGAGGGGGGTGGCAGGTGAGGGGGGTGGCAGGTGAGGGGGGTGGCAGGTGAGGGGGGTGGCAGGTGAGGGGGGTGGCAGGTGAGGGGGGTGGCAGGTGAGGGGGGTGTTAGATGAGGGGGTGGTAGGTGGGGGGGTGGTAGGTGGGGGGGGGTGTTAGGAGGCAACGCACAACATCATTGCAACAATACCTAAAAATTCGCAACTAAATCCAGGAAAGGGCACGGAGGGGCAAGGAAGATGGCAGGAGATCGCGGCGCAGCGATGCGTGCGTGTCTGTGTGTTTGTGTGTGTGTGTGTGTGTGTGTGTTTGTGGGGTGGGGTGGGGTGGGGTGGGGTGGAGGAAGGGAGAAAGGGGAGGGGGTATTGCGGGTGGGAGGTGTTGGGGAGGAAGGGAGGGGGTTTGGGGTTGACCCGAGCAGTTGGGCGGGGCGTAAGGAGGATGGACTTTCAAGTTCTTGATTGTGCGCTATATAAACAGCCCATGACAGCAAAGCGTGGGCGCACGAACACATTACGGTTACACCCAATTAAGCCTTGATGATAAACCTCCTTTCCCGCCTTTTCCATTTCGTTACCTCCACATCGTTGCTCCACTCTTCCACCCTGCTATTCCCCCGGCGCCCGGGCCGATGGGGAACCCTTTTCTCTCTCTCTCACACACACACACATACATACATACATACACACACAGGGCCCTCTCCCCTCCCTGGGTCTGGCCGCCAACCTGAACTACCTGAACGTGCAAAGCAACAGTCTGACAGGTAAATGGGTGGCTGTGGGGGTGGGGTGGGGTGGAGGTGCCGGGGGGGGGGTGGAGGAGGTGTGCGGGTTGTTGGGGATGAAGGCGCGGGAGCGATGAATGAAAGGAGGAGGGGAAAAACACACACTCCCGCGGGAGGGCATGAAAAAGGGACAGCGTTACGTCGCTACCTACCTAGCCACCGTGAAGGGCCTCGAAGCCCCTCCCCTAGGCATCTTGATATTGCTTACAAAGGTTGTTAAAAATGGATTCCCTCTGAGAGCAGGCGACTTTGTTTTCTTGGTTTGGCCTTCATTTCCATGCCAGTGAGCATTGCGGCTCGCAGTACGGCCATCCCCCTACCCTTGTTTGAATAAAATGTCACTATCGCTGTCCCAAGGTTGGGTTCACGGATAATTCACTGACCCGCACGTTACACCAACAGCCCGGGACAGCTGCCCGCGCTCTTCATCACACTGACCGTGACATCGTGTGGCTCGGTCCTGTGACCATTCAGAGCGTGGCGGCCCGTGGGGAGCTCCATCCCGTGGCCAAGTCACATACCACTTCACCATTGCACCATGCTGTGCCCCAGTTTGACTTTTCCCGCCCTTCACCCGTTCCCTTTCCCCCTCCCCTCCCCTACTGGTCAGTTCTGCTTCTTGTACACTCTTTCCTTGTGGCAGCAGCTTCACTCGTTCTCACGTGGTTCGTCTTACCCCCCCCCCCTTT
>NW_003307587.1:653792-684809 GCF_000143455.1 Volvox carteri f. nagariensis | reverse complement strand
CTTCCAGGCCGCCTACAACAACCTGAGGGGCCCACTTCCCGTCGCCCTAGGGACCAGCGCCGACTTGCGTGTGCTAGACCTCTCAAGAAACCAGCTGACGGGCACCTTAGCGCCCCGTGAGTTTCTTAGGTCCTGATTGGTTTCTTAGGTCCTGGTTGTGGTTTCTTTTGGTTCTTCCCGGGACGTTTTCCCTGGACGTTTTGGTTTGTTTTTTTATCCCGGATTTTTCCATCCAGGTGCTGTGTTCGAGCCCGGCTCGGGACACGGCGCGTTGACTGGTCGGCTAAACATGGGGAGGGGAGGCTTGGGGAAGGAAAAGGGAGAGGACATGGTGGCACAATTCATATAGTCCTCCAGCCCCAGTCTAGCCCTATCGCCATGCAGGACGGATATAAAACGGCTATTAAACAAAGACAGCAAAAACAAACGTCCGCCAGCGCAGAGATCGTGTCGTGTATTCCTGCACTACCCCCGTGTATTCCTTCCTGCTCCTCCTCTTGCTCGTCCGTCTAGGCGTGACTGGCAGTCCGTTGCTGACGGTGCTGCGGCTGGCCGGCAACCGCCTAAGTGGGGCTCTCCCCAGCTCCTCCTGGTCGCCCTTTCTGCTGGACCTGGACCTCAGCGAGAATGGCTTCACTGGGCAGGGTGGGTGGGCGGGTCGGGAAAGGTCCTAGGGTGTTCCTAGATGTACACACAGACAGACAGACAGACAGACAGACAGACAGACACACAGACAGACACACGATTACAACGGAAGCGGGAGGGGCTCAGGATGACGTTTTTCTTCGTCAGTGCCGAAAGGGGGTTTGCGTGTGGTTTGAGGCATTTTGTGACGTGATTCGTTCGCCTTTAAGACCCGCTGTGGGGGTGTTGGAATTCAGGAGCAGCGCCACGCGCTACATGCGGACGAATGTATACGGACATATGGTTGTGCATTGTACGTATTAATACATACATACATACATACATACATACATTATCTTCTCTTTTTACCCGTGGTGAGTTATAGAATAATAGTCTTTAGATTCATTTTTGCGTTTTGTCGGCGCCATCCGGGATCTACAGCCCTTCGTGCCCGGGCCCGATATGCCTACTACGGAGTTTTACGTTTAAATTCCGGGAGGTGTAACGCACGCACATACACACACATGTACACACATGTACACGCACACACACATGTACACAATTGTTTACTAAGTATTCCACACACAATCCCGTTTGGGCCATCCAACCTCTCCCCCTCACACACGCACACCCCCGGGCCCGACCCTAGGGTTTATTCCCTTGGGCGCAAGGGCTCGCTGTAATACCTATTACTATAGCACACACACAACACGCATGCCTTCGACTTCGACTTCGACTTCGAATTCCTGTTTTTTTATGGGTGGATCCCCGTTTGGTGCCCCTCCCTTACTGTGCAGACGTTGGCGACCTGCTAAACAGGTCAACCCTGGTCAAAGTCAATTTGGCGGTCAACAACCTCTCCATGGACGTGCAGGTAACGTTGTCTGCCTTCGGCCCTTCAATTCTCACGTCGATTTAGTGCTATGGGTTTTTTTGTTTTGGGGGGGGTGCCGGCGTCGCGCTGGCGCATGGTTAGCTTCCCCCTAATCTGTTCGGCTGTGGTTTATCTTCTCCAATCCATCATTTCCTCGTTTTGCGCAGGTGCTCGGCAGCAAGGTACCTGTCAACAGCTCCATTCTGTATTTCAACGTATCGCACAACAATATGTACGGCAGGTTAACCGAACAGTTGGGTCGTATGCAGTTGTTCAATCAGTTGCTGTCCAACGCGGTGCAAGATGACGAAGCACCGGAGGTGGGTTTGGGTGGGATTGGGATTGGGTGTGTTGGGGCGGGAATGCGGGTTTGGAAGGGTATGGCAGGTTTTTGATGGGTATATGTGTTTTTGCAGGTTGGGTGCGCAAAAACGACGTTGTGTTTGAGCATTTTTTTGGGTCGGACTCGGAAATGAGCGACAATCTCGACAATCTCGTGCATGGAGCGCGGTTTCATGACATTTCATGATGAAATCTTGGTCAAGATGATTCCACAAGAGCTTGATAGGGCCAAAATTTGGTTGAGGAACGGGGCGGTAGCAGTAGGTGTTGGAAATCACGTGCAAGCAGCAAACAGAGCAGCAGAGAGTTTGGCGAGTGAGTGTTGTACTGCTCTGCACAGGATTCATTCATAGTCCGCGAAGCAAGCAAAGGGGGCTGCTGGGTTGGTTTTATGCTGGGCGGTCCTCAAAAGAAAGTGCGGATGCGTTGTAAAAAGCGCTCGCATGCTTGCGACTTGCGGTCGTACGGCCCTTGCGGCCGTGCGGCCCTTGCGGCTTACGATTTTCTTAGGACTTTACGACTTGTAACGCATGTGTATGAGATGCGTTGACGCACCCTGCGATATTTTTTGAGAACCACCATAACGATGATTTTATCCAACTTAGCGGGCAAGGAACTGGGGATTCGACGGGCTTGGGCTCGTGAACCATGGATCTGCGGGTTGGCAACAGGTGTCTCAGCCTGGCTGCCAAGAAATCTCCTTTTCTGCGCGCAAAATACAGCTTGCTTGTTTTCCGCTACTTTATGCCCTGGGTGAGCGTTCGGGAGGGAGATCATAGTTCCGTCAACATGTGTACTTTATAAGGCAAATTTTTATAACATATCAGTTTGTAGCGACCTGTAGACCGCAAAATAAATCGACCCATGAACCGGATAGGGCTTTGCAACATATGAAAAAACCCACAAAAGTAATGGGCGCAAGGGGTCTTCCGCGCTGCCTGCTATGTGGTTTTGCAGGACCCAGTCGTTGCCGCAATTCATCGTACATCATAAACCCCGGGTTTTTCAAGGAGCCACCGAGCAACGCGTTACCGAAAGACCGCTCTATTGAGTCGTGTGGTTGCTGCGCAAGTCTGCTTAGGAAGTTAATAGTGTCCGGCGGTTGGAGTCGGTACTTCCAAAGGGTCAGCATAGGTACTTTTCCAGCAAAGCGCATAAAAATAAATAAAGCTTGCCGCCATAAGTGTGAAATGTTAGCTGTATGCTAAGGATGTCCCCGGTGTCCCTATGTCGCATTCCGTCTGTAAACAGCACGCCGGATAGCGCGACTCTCAATTCGTTTTCATTTCCTGTTTACTGCATCTTCAGCTCACATAATTACCCAAGCAGCATCGTTCAAGCAGCCTCTAGAGCCTCATGAGTTTACGGCTGATTCGCCTTCTCGCGCTCCTTTCCAGAGCTTTCAAAGGGGGAATTGCACAATTAAACACTATTACGGTATAACGAGCAAGATGATGTCTTGCCCCTACGGTTTTTGTCCTCGCTACAAAAAGTGTTCAATCAACGCTCGTATGCCGTAAATTGGCCACCCCGTTCCCGAGAGAGATGTTTTTACCGATCTTTATCCAGCATCAAGCAACTCTCCTATTCTCACATAAAAGGATTTTGCTCCCCCTTGTCCGCCTTGCAGGCCAGCCTACCTCCGCAACCGTTGTTTGACGTCTCGTACAACTTGATCAACTCAACTTTCCCTCTCAAGTTGCTGTCCCTGCTATCTGGACTGTACTGGGCCTCACCGTACGACTACGTCCCGCTGTCGCTAGTGCTACAGCCACAAAACCCCCCGGGCGGTCTCACGTGCCCTTCGCCCAACACGGACTTCCCGCCGGATGTATTTTACCTCGCCGAACTGCAGGAGCTGTACGACTTGACTTGCTTGGTACGTTCTATCCACGTCACCAGGGTTACGCCCCAATGATGACGTGATCTTTCATGCGCTGCCGTCCGGGCTACCGTCCGGCGGACTATTTAAATTGAGGAAATCCCCCAAGGTTTTTTTGAGGGGCACCACAACCCGTAGAGCTTATCGCAACCGTGCAGCTTCGTTTCCGTTACATCGGTCCACTCATGGGCCCGACGACATGTGAGGATGTCTGGATCGTACAAGCTCGTATCAATCGTACAAGAATCTTTTGTTGCCATCCGTTTTCGAACATAATCCGACTTGAAAAGATTTCCGGGGGACATTTTCTTCCGTCTTGAGGAAGAAACTCCGACTTGGAGGGGTGTTTCCGTAAGGTCATGCCTGACTTGAAGGCCTTGACGCGCAGCTGCGATGTCACCCTCAACGGGCCCGCAGCGCATCCCTCCATTGCACGTCCAGGCCCTCCCAGTCCTTTGTTCTCGGCGCCTTCCTCCCGACGCATTTCTTATTATACCCATCACCCATATGCCCATTACCCATATGCCTCATCACATCCATTTTTTCCTTTTATATCGCCGTTCTCCTCTCTCGTCCTATGCCCACAGACTCGGCTCGGACAGCGCATTAACATCTCCTCTTTCCAAAACGTGACCATCCCGCGGCCGCCCAAGCGCCCGGGGCCCCCGCGACCCCCGCCGCCCCTGCCGCCACGGCCTCCCGTCGTTCGTCGACTGCCTCCAAGCCCCAGCGCCGACGCCAGCGTCAGCGTCGACACCGGTGGCCGCCCCGCGGGTCAATCCCCACCGCCCGTGCAGCTGCCACCTGGGCCCAGCAACGGTACAAGCAACACGGACAAACCTCCCAGCAACGGCACCGGCATAGAGGCCACCGGTGGGCAAGATGCCAGCCACCCGGGGGGCTCTGACGGCTCCGACGTTGGTCACATGCAGCCTACGGTACCCCAGGTATCCCCGCAGACCGCGGCGACCGCAGACCGCAGCGGCGGCGGCCGCAGCGGCGGGTCTGGGGGTGCCATCGCCGGTGGGGTGATAGGCGGCCTCGTTGCGTTGGCGGTTGTGGCGGTTGTAATCTGGTACCTTCAACGTCGGAGCAGGAACCGCCGGAATGTGTATAGCTCCCGGTGGGTCCCCCAATTGCTGCGGTATGAGGTGTGGTATGAGGTGTGGTATGAGAGCTATCCATGATGCTGTTGTCTCTATCCAGCCCATACCCCCATCTTATCCTACCATTCTATCCTACCATCCCATCCTACCATCCCATCCTACCATCCCATCCTACCATCCTATCCTACCATCCTATCCTACCATCCCATCCTACCATCCCATCCTACCATCCTATCCTACCATCCTATCCTACCATCCTATCCTACCATTCTATCCTACCATCCTATCCGATCCTACCATCCCCACCCCCACCTACCTCTCCGCAGGCGGGTGCCCCTAACGTTCAACACGGCATACGAGGCGCCATCGGAGGGAACTGTCTCCAATTACGGGGACATGCAACTGTTCGAACTCAAACCCAGTGACAGACCAGCCCGACACCGCAACCGCATGAACTGAGCCCCAGAGCTGGCGCCGACCACTACACTTAGCGGCATCTGAACTTAGTTTGGCTTTTGTGACGGCATGGCCGGGTTCGGTGTTCCCTCCTCACGTGGCACCTGAGAACTTCGCCCGCCCGCCACACGGGGAGTTGCAATTGTTATGAGCAAGGAGCTGCGAACACACGCAATGATTGTGGCGTGGCTTCGAAAATCCCGTGCCTACCTGCCTGCCTGCTTGCCTACCTGCCTGCCTACCTGCCTAGGTGCTTATTTATTGTCAGGTATACAGGCTTGCATTGCGACATGTGCCTGTTTGGCTAATCCAGGCCGTTGGGGTGAGGGCCACGGGCGACATGGGGAGCGCTGCAGGTGACGGCGAGACGGTGGCGGTGGCTGCGGGAGCTCGCGGGTTAGGTATTAGCTGTTTACCTAGCAAATCATTTCAGTCATGGGTGGCGATCTTGTGGCTGCTGCTGCTGCTGCTGCTGTTTTAGGTGATAGGCGATCTGACCAGGTGAGAAAAAGGGTTATGGTTGGCTAGTCGTAGTAGGGAAGGCGGCACTTAAGTAATGACTTGAAGGGCTTTGGGAAATCGCGAGGGCAATTTTATTGGTCGGGGGTTGCCTTGCTGCTGCATGAGGGGCTCCCTGTCTTAGGGAAGTGAGAGGTGAAAGTCGTCATAGCGGTTCAATAGGGGTTGGGGGACGAGGGACTAGCTTTAATGCTGATTGTGGCGTGTTGCCGCTTAGAGGTTTTAGAGTGGGTAGTGAGGCGGTTAGTGAGGCAGTTAACGAGCGGTTAGCAAGACAGTTGATGAGACTGTTAGTTGAGAGGAGGTATATTATGACTCGAGGACCATAAGGTGCGGTGAGGCGAGATGAGGGCAGCATAAATTCCCTTTGGCGCGAGGTCGGGTTATATGTATAGAGAGATGCACATGCTGGCGGTGTAAAGCGGGTGCTGCTTAGGCGGAGCAATGTGATGTTCATTTTGATGCAGAGCGAATGGAACATATGTATATACGTGCTGAGGCGCAAGCGACATGAGGGCCGATGTTGTGCCCGCGATGGCTGCACTCCTCTGTAGCAGTTGTTAGTTGGTTAGCTATTATTTTGAAGCTGCGCCAAATTGCAGCTGTGTGAATGTTTTCTATGTGTTGGCAAATAAGTAATGAAGAAGTTTTACAGTAGTAGAATATCATGAAAGGTTAATTGAAGGGCCTAATGATGGCACAAATGGCACAAAACATGCGTGTCTTGTGCAAAGTCAAAGCTGCGGCCTCAGGTTTATTCCGTACGAGCACCTTACCCATATTTCATCACATTGTGAAGGGAATCGCGCGAGCAGATGCCTTGAACTAAGATGTTTATATAAATGTATGGGAAAAGCTCGTCCGCTGCGTTCCACACAACGCGTCGTTTTCTTCCCGATAGAAATTCAAGCCTGTTTCTGCATGCATTTTCCGAACTGTCAGGTCCTGGCAATTCGTTCGGGCCTGGTGATGGTCACACTCTCTGTCGCGCCGCACACAACAACATATACCGGTATTAGCGTGTTAGCGACGCTGAGTATTACAGGAGCGCTGAATTTTGTTTCCTTTAGAACGCAATGCTGTTCAGTAAAGGTCTCTTAGTGGAGGCCAGGCCGCAGTTTCGGCCCCTAGAATTGTACTGGTCGTCACCGTAACATCCACACAGAGGCTGCGCACGTATGGACCAATGGGCAATTATACATCTACAATGTTGATTTGTGAAGATGCGTATGAGATCTGATTTGCGGCATTTGCTTGCTGGGGAACCGCGAAACGTTGATTATTACCTCGGCAGGAGCACCTACCACCTCCACCTAAGCGGCGAATATCATCCGGAATTCAATTTTAGAAAAGTTTAATGAATTTTTATTAGATGGGGGATCGAAGACTGGCCGCAAACCGTTACATTTCGACGAGCGTGCATATCTGATGCGTCAAGGTCAAAACCGAAGAAGATGAGACACAGCCCAGTCCTAAAAGGTGTTGATTGAGATATCGGCGGCCGCACTTCCATCATATGCCTACTGTACTATTGCCGTAGTCCAGCTGCAAGTGCCCCCTTGAGAAACACTCAGATTGAGTAGTAGGGTTTAAGTAGATTATATTGATTTTGCATAGCAATTGGTGCATATAATCACGGTTACAGGACTCTGGAAAACCTATTTTTGTCCTGGCTTTTATTTATCTTATGTAATGATATGATTAATAATTGTGCTGAATCTTTAATAGCAGGATGGACTAGGATTTTTGTGGACATTGTCTCGTAAATCCGTACCCAAAGCCCAGGGCAACGGACAACAGCTGGAACAGCTCGCTGGAGTCTTCATGCCGTTATTTGGTAACGGCAAAGTGAACACGGGTATGCGTTTATACCCCTTATGCGGCTAGACACTTTTGATTTTCCGCTGAATAGCGAGGCTCGTCCAGACACGCTAACATGGAGCTAGGAAGTCAACATCCATTAACCGGTAATGGTAAGCCGTTTTGTTTTCGATGGAATATTTTCTTAGTTTTTTCTGAAGCTCTGTCGCTCGCCCTTCACATACCGGGGCGTCCATTTCAGATGCAATCGGCGGCCGAGGGCGCATTGCCGGCATACTCGTACCGGGCGGATTGCAAGATGTTGTCATGGGCGACCAAACTGCGGTCCAGCTGCCGGGAACGAGCACCGACGCTGAGTTAGAGGAACTTTACAACGCCCTTCCTGGTTGGCACCAGCAGCAGAGCCTCCATTCAGGAGCTCTTTTTGGAGGTCTGGCGCGTACTGTGTCGGCTCCATGTGCGTTTCTGCCCTCGGCTTCCGCGCTGTCGCCCGGCAATAATGGTCCCCTGTCCATGGCTCCTCTAAAAGAACATTCCTCTGTCGCATATCCTTGTTTCGAGGAGGTATCATCCTTTCAGAAGCAAACGCCATTTGTCGCGCGCTGGTTGCTTAATGAACGACCAACTGCGGGCAACATCCCGCTACACAACTATCAACATGGAGATGAAGCTATTGCTGACGGCTTCAGCCTCGCATCCGACAACCGTGCAGCACCAGCCGAAGCTCGGCTTTGGCCGTCCCGTCTACCATCATTGGCCACCACAACAGTTTTGCCACCAGGCGGCGAGAACCACACCGCCATGACCTACCGCCTCGTAAACCCCAGCAACTGCAACTTTGAACCAACCAACGACACCAACGACCTTAACGCCTCGCACCAGCTTTCCTGCCTCCAACCCAGTCGTGCCGTGCCTCACAACAATCTCGCCAGCAGCAGCAGCGGTGGCGGCAACGGCAGCCGGACCCTGGGCCATTACGTTCACTTTAATCAGCCTCACCCACACTCCCACGCCTTTCCATCTCCCGCCAGCACCGGCCTCAGTGATTGGCCCTCAGGCGGTCGCCTCATCGGGGGCAGCACTGGGCTGGGGCTCCTATCAGCCGCCAGCACTGGCACCGGCGCCAGCGTCCTCTCCGACACGCCCTCCGGGCCTTACATCCCCTCCAGACACGGGGACATCTCCGGAGGTCTGCCGCCGCCGCCGCCGCCGCCGCCACCACCACCACTACCACCACCATCTCTCAACGCCACGGATCGCAGTGTCTGTGGCTTCCCCAATCCTTCACCCTCATCCACTGGCCCTGCTGCTGCTTCGCCGTATGGCGGGTTGCTGGGGCTACATGCACATTCGCACTCACATTCGCATGCGGTGGGGCCTGGGGGACGTGGGATGGCGGCGGCGGCGGCGGCCGGCGGGGAGCAGGGGCCTGCATGCGGACCTGCTGTGGCGGACGTACGGAAGTTGGAGATGATTTCGGAGGGTGCCGTCGGGACAGCGGCGGAGGGTAGCATGCAACTCGACATGGAGCAGGACGCCCACTGCGACGGCGGCGGGCGCGGAGGTGGCGGTAACGGCAGCGGCAGCGGTGGGGGCAGTGGCGGGACCCTACAATCAGCATCGTCGGGGTCGTCGATGTGTGCCGCCATCGACGGCGCGCTCATGGCGGCGGCAGGTTGCGACATGTCCGTCAGCGCTGACGGCGCCGGCGCTGGCGCGGGTGCGGGTGCGGGGTAGTCGGCGGCAGTGGCCGCGGCGACGGCGACGACGACGACGACAGGGACTGGTAACGGCGGTGATACGGCGGCAGCTGCAATGGCAAGTGACGGCGGCGACGGTCACGCAATCGGCGGCGACGGCGGTAATAGGACAGGAAAGGGCAGCGGCAGCGCCGCCGCCGCCGCCGCTGCCGCTGGGGGTTGCCAACACACTAGCAGTAGTATCAACGACGGGAGGTCTGCGCCAGGCGACAGCGCGATGGACGGCGGCGGTGACGACGGGCTTCAGCTTCTGGCTATGCGCTTTCGGAACCGGCCGGGTCGGGTGCCCAAGGCGGTGGCTAAATTAGGCCCCATCGCCGAGCTGGCCAAAAGTGAGAAAGGAGGGAGGATTGAGAGGATGTGGCCGTTGGAGGGCGTCTGGGACATGTCGCTATGAGTTATGTGATTTTGTGCTCGTACATGTGCTCGTACATGTGCTCGTACATTTGTTCGTACATGCTCGTCTTCCTGCTCGTCTGTCGGTTTTTGAAGGGCCGGTCGGCCGACTGGCCGCGGATGTGTTTTTATTCATATTGTTCTTGTCTTTATTCATATTGCTGAGGGGGGTTTGGCGATGCTGTTAGGCACCTCAGCCTTTCCCAGGAAGGCCCTAATTGACGTTTGGGACGTTTGGACGATTGATAAGGTGGCGCCGAAACCAGTGACGCAGCGCAGGGCGTCACGGCGATTTGTTTTGGGGTTCTGGATGCCAATCCTGACCCCGATGTCCCGGTGGCCAGCGTTTGTTTTTTATTTTGCGTTGTCATTGGATTTATGTGGCAGGGCTTCAGATTTTTTTCGTGGTTTTACGGAGGGTTTCACGGAGGAGGTGGAGGAGGAGGGATCCGCATGCGATAAGAGATGTAATTATGCTTGTATGCTTTATGTATGATGCTTGTATACTAATTATATATTTTGTTATGTGAATCTGTGTGTGCGATGTGCGAGTATTGTTTTGATATCTTCCCCGCACATCCTATCGCACGTGCAGGTGCAGCAACTGGCAAGATCAAACTGGAGAAGGAGGAGCTCCAAGATCTCGTGTACACTGTGGAGATGAGCCTGGCCCGGGCAGTTACCGAACAAAAGGTGCGATTTGGCAATTTATGTGGAATTCAATTTCATGTGTGCATACGTACATACATACATACATAATATGTATATGTATATATGTATATGTATATATGTATATATGTATATATGTATGTATATATATGTATATATATGTATATATGTATATATATATATATATATATATATACACCCGCAGCTGCTACCGTCAGCTGCGCGCCTAGCCGCTCTCCGCTCTCTCCGTACACGTACACCGTTATGTACTGTAAACTAACTAACATAACGTCCGGATGCGAATACGACACACATTTTCCGCAGGAAGACAGCCGGGCGCGAAATCGTGTGGCGCAACAGCGTTTCCGCAACCGCCAACGGGTACGACAATTGTACGGCCAAGGGATTGTTATCGCAGCAGGAGCTCCTTCCGGGGGTTCTGATGGGGCGGGTTGGGTAGGGTAGAGTAGGGTAGGGTAGGGACCTGAGTAGAGCCGTGGAGCGGGGTTAGCCGGCCCGGTAGGTGGGCACGGCCCCGGTCTCGTACGCGGTCATGCATGTCGGGTCGTGTGTAGACAGACCTGGTAGACATATTGCTGATTTCTTTGGGTCGTGTCGGCAGCAGCAGCTTGTGTGTTGTTCTGGTTTTCCACATTAAAATAATAATAATGTTATTATTATATTATATTATATTATATTATATTATATTATATTATATTATATTATATTATATTATGTTATATTATATTATATTATATTATATTATATTATATTATATTATATTATATTATATTATATTATATTATATTATATTACAATATAATATAATAAGGAAAATAATAATATACTGATAATAGTAATAATAATATTGTTTTTTTTTATATTATTATCATATTACTATCATTATTATTATTACTATCACTACTAACGGTTTTTAACAGTATCATTGTTTTATCCACCCGTGTGATGCTTACGAAGCCCCGGGTAGACCTTAAAGCCACCTGGAGCACGATTAGAACAAATGTCACAACCGCCCAACAACCGCCACAACCGCCACTAACAGGAAACCATCGCAGCGCTGCAAGCGAAGGTTGACGAGCAAGACGCGCTCATTCGGGTCCTGCAGGAGAAGGTCCGTCTTTACGAGACACAACACCAGCAGCACCAGAAACAACACGATGGCGGCGGCGGCGGCGGCGGCAGCGGCGGCGGCGGCGGCGGCGCCAAGGTGGGCCGTGAGGTTTCCTCTGTGGCCAATAAGTGGTATTTGCGAATCGCTGCGACTGAGCGAAGTCGTGGGCCCCCTCTGTGTGTGTGTATGTGTGTAAGTGTGTTGATTCCGCAATGACTTTGAATGGAATTCAACGGCGTCGCCGTCGTCGTCAGTTTTTGTTCGTTGGGCGTTTAACGTTTTAACTTGATGCACGGTTGTGATTTGGAGTTTCTGCATTTCGCGCGCCTCCCCGGTGGCTGCCGGTGGTGTCGGGGGAGAGTGAACAGAAAAATAAATAATTCTTCTGGAAAATCGACAAACGCTCTGTCGAACAGTCGCCATCTCACGTTTCTATAGAGCGGCAGGTTGTGGGATTGCCGTTTGTTGCTTTGCAGTGTTTTTAATTTTTTATTTTTCTGGTAGTCGGTTGAAAAAAACGGCGTGTGTGTGTATACATGTCCTTATTAGGGTTCGTACAATTTGGTGAAAGGAATAGAGTTAAAGTAGAGCGGTAGAAGCCCCGTTCACAGATCATAATCACACCGCGTATTGCATTACTATTACAATTCAAATTGCGGCGGATGCGGGTCCCCGCAGGTAGTTGCTTGGAGGACGGATGCTGAACGACCCCAACGACCAACTGTCTCACAACTGCCCTCATAACGGTCCCCGCCAACCGGCCGATGTTCCCGCAGGCACAGGGCAGCCGCGGCCCGGCTCGGAGGTTTCCGGAGTCGTAAGAAGGTAGCAACAGCAGCAGCAGCAGCAGCAGCAATATATCAACATCAGCCGCAGTTGCAATGGCAGCAGCTGTGAATTTTTCCTAAACAGCCGCAGCTGCGGCTCTTCTTCACATTCTTGGACAACTTCTGAGCGCCGTCGTACGCACGCACGTACGTCCACATTGCCTCCACATCCATCCCCTGCTACCCCTTCTGTATATTTACCCCTGCTGCGAAGGCTCCCGCGTCCTTCTTTTCCGTACATGCCGTACTACGTCACGCCCGCCAGCACATCCGTGTGCCATTCCGGTCATGCCGTACTACGGCAAACCCAAAGTAGGCCCTACGTTCAGCTGGCTTGGACGTTCAGGTGTCCTGTTGGCGCCATTTCAGCAGCCTGATGGGGCCCCTGCTGGCCTGGAGTCCTCCGGATTATGAGATGTGGCCCTTTCCCATTCCTGTCCGGCCCCGGGCCCCACCACCCATTCCCGTGCCCCTCCTCCGCAACCACCGGTGCCGCAATCGCCTCTTGACCAGCAGCCTATGAAGGAGTTGCCCCCTGCCATGGCTGGGCCCAGCCCAGCCCAGCCCAGCCCAGCTTAAGGTGCTGCATTTAAAGCCTAAGCCTAAGCTAAAGCGCCTTCAGAGCAGCACCTTTATCCGGACCTCAGAGTAATCTTGTTTTGTGTCGCGGGATTCCATTTTGTGAGTTGCGTTTCATTTTTCGAATCGCTCTTAAGATGTGGTGTGATGTTGGGGTGCTGGTCGGGGCCTGGTGCAGCCTGGGTGCTGTTTGGGGTGCTGCCTGTTTTTTTGCCTTTTGAATGGCTTTGGCAGTGCGGATGCCGCCGAGTAAGCTATTGGAAAGAGCTCTTAAATCGCCTAAGAGACCAGGAAGGAAGGAAGATTGCAGCCGGGCTCAAAGCACGCGCATGGATGAGCGTGGGTGGAAAAGAAGGGGGGGAGGGGATATATGCGCCCTGGGCTGAAATACTTAGGGTCGGACGCTTTGCTGTTCGCGTAACGCTCTCTTTCCCTTTCGCCCCGCGCCCCTTGTGCGTGTATGGGTGTGGGTGTGGGGGGGGGAGAAGACGAAGCACGAGCGAGCGAAGTTTGGGCGGGGGGAGGAGGGGGGAGCGGAGGAGGAGGCGAGGGAAGTGTGGGGAGAAGAAAGAAGAGTCTGGGAGGCCGTCCACCGATGCTTTCATCTCCTTATCGCCCCCCCACTCCCCCTTCACTAGTTTGTGGTTCGTCTTTCCCCCCACTCCCCCACGCGTCCGAGCTCTACGACATCTCATCCCCCTGTGCTGTTTTATGTCAGGCGTGTTTCGAAATGCGGTTGTAATGGCTTGGAGAGTTAGTTGTCGTCGGTGCCTACTCCCCCTACTCCATTCCGGTGTCCGACGGAATCGCATTCAATGAGGATTATACCTGCGCGATCTACTACATAGGGATGCAGGTACGGTACGACACCGTACGATGTAGCATTTTGCCTGGGTTGCAGTGGTTTATGGAAAAATAACGCCGAATAACGCCACTGATCTGTCGTGCTGTAGCTGTAGCTATAGCTGTAGCTATAGCTGTGGCCATGTTGGTCTCCGTTCCGATGAACTTCATTCCTGTGACGGGCTTCGGATCGTTGTTTCGCCACAGGTGCCTCCCCACCCGTTGGTGCCAAATGGACGCGGGGGGGAGGGGCGACCCGCGTGACATCTTGACGCACAATTATTACCCATGTGAGGAGATGGGGGCATGATGTACGGGCATTGGGTTTCTTTTCCGTTGTGGGTAGTGGTGTGGATTTCTGGCAGTCGTGCTGTGGTGTGCTGTGGTGTGCTGGCGCGTGTATCCCTCCTAATCCTAAACTTGCAGCAGCGCTTCACGCGCCACCCGCGGCTCTCGCTGCACGAAAAAGCTCGCAGGGATCCCCAGCGGAGACTTCCCACCCCCCATTTATTCATTTCGCTTCTCAATCTGGGTTCCAGCTGTACGGAAGACTCCTCATTTTCTTCTTAGGGCATAATATCTATTTTTGATATTTATCGCTGCATACGATCGTAGTAGTTATTAGTTTCCGTACTTGAATCTCCCCTCCTAGCAACTGCTCTTGCAAGGTGGCGGCGCTCGGATTGATGCCCATGGCTCTGCGTATGTATGTCGGGTTTGTGGGGGAAAAGGGGGTAACGGAGTGCCATTTTGGCACGTAATGCTTGGTGGGTTGATTGGTGGGTTGGTCGGCGGTTGTGTGATTCGGTTGAGGGTTACAGAAGGCGAGTAGAAGGGGGGTGATTAGACGGGATGTACAGATGCGGATATATATGCGGGTTCAAATCCGCCTGCCGGCTCCTCGGGTGTTTGAGGAGTGATGAAATGGGAGGTGGCCCCCCATCTTATGGACGGTGTAGGACGTGATAATATCAACTTGCGAGCTGACCAGGAACTAAGTTGATGCGCCGTTGATCCGCTAGATTTAGTTGGATGCTGGTGGTGAGTTGCCGAACCCAACGAATACATTCTGAAGTCGGATGGGGTGACGGATTAGGGTGCCCCTCTAGCAGGGGAGAGCAGGGACTGCCCCGGGAAAGGGGGCCGCTGGCGAAGTTAACCACCCTGTAACAACATATATATATATATATATACATACATACATACATTTGAGGTGGGTTTACTGATCTCGTGAAGCCGGTACACCACAAAGGCGGTCGAGTAAACGTGGATAATATTGGAGAGAGGCAGATTGATGGCGGCCTAGAGTACTATATAGGCATGCATGCATGCATGACGTTTCTTCTTTCATCCGTACGTCCATCCATCCGTACGTACCTTCATCCGTACGTCCATCTATCCGTACGTCCATCCATCCGTACGTACCTTCATCCGTACGTCCATCTATCCATACGTCCATCCATCCGTACGTACCTTCATCCGTACGTCCATCTATCCGTACGTCCATCCATCCGTACGTCCATCCTTGCACGTGGAATACGCGGCATGGTGAGCAAGACCGTTAAAGTACCATTCGAAGAATGACGGAGGCTGATGCTGCAACCTATGGGCCTCGGCTGTACGGAGGTTCGGCTGTACGGAAGGAACCCCGTGTGTGTGGGGGGGTTAGGTGTGTGTACGGCGGCTCCGTGTCTTACACGGCGTATACCGCCTTGCCTTGCATTTCGCACCTTTCGGAACAAGAAGAGGTCGATACCACCGCAGCCATTGATTGATGTGTTTGGGATGCTGAAGTTAGTTCTAGCGCGCAGCCGTACAGCTGTACGACCATTGCATGTGGTAAATTTGAAACCGATTTGCTGACTGGGGCTTATGCCGTCGGGGCGTTTGGATTTACTGGCACCAAGAAGCTTTCAGCGATTTGGCATGCTAACGAATGTGTGTAGAGTATGTGTACATGGTGCATGGTCTTTGGCTATTTGCATATCTTCTCGAAAGTCTTTATCGTCCTTCAGACTTGGTAGCGTACTTCAACGTTCCCGCTGCGTGAGCACGATCTTGCGAATGTGCGGTTTGAAGGCAAGGGCGCGATCGACAGCCGCGTTTCATCTCGGCGACTTGGCGGCATTTTGACCCGGGCTGCTGTTTGAGCGCCTTCAGGAGCCCTCCGGGTGGTGGTTTGAATTGGTTGGTTCCGTTGGTAAATGCCACGAAATATAACACGTGATGCCGCAGTCGGTTAGTACGGCAGGGACCCTATGGCGTTACGGTAAGGTTCGTTGCTCGGTTTTGTGGTACACTGCATTCGAGGACATGGTTGCCTGTGTGGATGTGTGATGATGATGGTTTAGGTGCGCCATAATGGTTTTGCTCGGCGGGTACTGCAATGTCATTAGCTTAGTCGTTGTAATCGCGTAAGGAGAAGTATTAACGGTTGGTAGTTGACCGTTGGGATTGTGTTGATGGTTAATGGGGGATGAGTGATTGGTGGAGGTGCTGCTGGTATTGGTAATGGTAAATTTATGGTGGTGGTGATGTGGTGGTGGTGGCGATAACGGCTAAGGGGGGTTATCATGACGATGGTGGGGGTCGGGGGGATTGTGTCGGGGGGTTTCTTGCGGCGGCACGGAGGGCAGCGAACGCAGAAAGGTCGTGTTGCCGCCGTCGCGATATTGCGTGCTGTACATTCATGGCCTCGCGAGTCCAAGAATATTCGACTCTAGTGTCTAGCCTTCCTAGGTCATTGCTCGTCCAACGACTGTTCGTTACTGGATAGAAAACGAATTTTGGTATGTGCGTCGGCCCCTGCTATCATTGTTACACAATCTGCTGTCACCTGTTTCGGGAGAGCCTATTTTAAATATTGCCCCGTCTTGCACATACAATCGTACGGCAACACTGGAGGCGTCGGTACTGTGGCTTTAGTACAGGGGCTTATCCCATCTTGAAGGGCATTAATGTGCTTTGATGATCCATCTCGAAATCGGAAATCGGAAATATATATATAGGGAAACTTAGGAAATGTTTTGAAATTTAGGAAGCATATGTAACTAGAAAATTTAAGAGAAATTTTAGAAGGTTTAGGGAATTTAAGATTGTATGGCCTCCTTGGAATAAAATCTGGACAGCACCTCACGCCTTAGTTTCCCCAGCGGCGCTAGTATCCAACTTCGTGGGAGAAGCGGGGGAGGGAAAATATGCTGGATGGCGCAAAACCAAGAACTGACCTGATTTGTGGGACAATCCGATTTGAAGCGCACCATTCGCCCCGGCAGGAGGGTAGGCAACTGGCCTCAATCCTAACCACCCCTTGGTCTCAATCCGAAAGTGTAAACTCAATCCAAGGGGTCTCAATCTCAATCCCCTGTTGTGTCAATCTCAATCCCCTGTTGTGTCAATCTCAATCCCCTGTTGTGTCAATCTCAATCCCCTGTTGTGTCAATCTCAATCCCCTGTTGGTCTATCTCAATCCCCCCGTGAGGCAATCTCAATCCCCTCATAGGGCAATCTCAATCCCCTCGTGGTCAATCTCAATCCCTTTGAGGTTTCTATCCCAAACCCTCCCACGTCAAGCTGACCAGCTGAAGGTTGCCTCCAAGTCGTTTAGCGCATATTATTATCTCATAGACTGGGCAAAGTCGAGCATTTTGCAAGCAGGGTATCCATTTTAACACAGGCAGGTTGGCAGGCGGTTCATTCTACAAGCATCGTACGACACTAAAGGGCCGCATCGACTTATCTGGCCCCGTACCGTTCCGAACAACGGCGCGCACACACACACCCTACGAATGCACAACAATCATGCTGCGGGGGGGGGGGGGGCCCGCGTTGTTGCCCCAACCCGCGAAGCTAGTCGCGCATGCCGTCAGCGCACAGTCCCCGACGCCCCTCCTTATTCACGTTACGGCACAAACGGCGACAAAAGTGTACAGGTAGGCAGGCGGTTCATTCTACAAGCATCGTACGACACTAAAGGGCCGCATTGAACAACGGCACACACGCACAATCTCCGAATGCACAACGCCTAGATCATGCTGCGAGGGGGCGCGTTGTTGCCCCAACCCATGTAGCCTGCCATGCATGCCGTCAGCGCCCCGCCACTCTCACGTACAAACGGCGACGTTGCATCGAACGAGGCAGTCAAGCCGCGGTGAAAGTGCACTCGCGTCTTCACTGATCACCAGGGGCAGTGCGTGCTGGTTAAACTCCGTCAACACGCCGAGTACCTGTGGCGGCCACAGCAGGTGTATCAGAAACATGAGGCTGAAACACCCAGTCGCTAGGGAAAGGGAGCACTCCCATCCCACCACCCACTCATCCAGATGCACGAGCGCTACCCCGGCTGAGCACCCGGGACCTAGATGATAGCTAGACTGTCGGATGGCATCGATTGCCTCGCGGTTTCTCCCTTTGCGCGCAGACCCAAACCCACTCCTTTGATGTTGGCATCGTCATGTGCAGGCCCAACCCGGAAGTACGCCTGACTGGCGCGACTCCTCTGGATGGTTCGAAGATGTGGGCCGTTGAAGTTGGCGGCCACGAATTTGACCACGATAGGGCCACCCATCTGCAGCAACGTGTGAGCTCAGCAGTACTTCCACAACGGAGCGCATGCTTTTGGGGGGCAAGAGATTCCTTGTTCGGCACACAGTTACTTGGTCATGCTTGCTGCCTTTCGCTGTATCTTCTGACTGTAGTGAGTTTCTTTTCCTCGACCCTCAGGAGGGCCTTGACCAAACGATGAACGGCGGGGAGAATTGCGTGAACTTGGCGCTGGTGCACAAGTACCCTGTCAATGCTGACGAGCCACCGCCGCTGGACCAGCGTGTATTCAGTGTCATCTCCGTCAATGCCAACAAGGATGGATCCATCGTGTATGCAGCAGAGGCAGGCGGGTCCAGCGACCAGGCGGTACCGGGGCTCATCTGGTGCGAGGCCTGTAACCTAGGCGTACTGCCACCCGTGCCACCACCCAACCCTTTTCCCCGCAAGCTGTCAAGTGCGGCGAGTGGTTGGTACTCAGCGGAGGCCGATGCGAGTGCGGGGGCGGGGGCTGGCGTGGCTGTTGGCGGTAGTGATAAAATGCTGGGCAAGAGGCGAGCACGGTCGATGGAACTGGCGGAGGTGGGGCCTGCCGCCGCTGGTACATCAAGTGGTGGTAGTGGCAAAGGACGAGACAAGAAGCGAGCACGGGGGCCTGACGTCCCGGCCGATGTGGCCGATGCCAGGTTCGCGTCGACTGCAGGTGGCTATAGGCCGATCCATGCCTGTGCCACAGTATGAACGGCTGGTCCGGCCATTGACACGATGCGAACCAGGCGTGGCAAGGCTGGCCTGGGAACGTGTCTTAAGGTATCATAACGAGGAGGGACGGCGCATGACTGCTGAGCTCGTGGTGTCGTGCATCCAGGAGGTGGGAACAGCCAGCACTGTCGCACAGAGTGATAGTGAGGACGAGAGTGGCATGGCCGATGTTGTCGCGCCTGTTACCGCTGTGTCAAGGGCTAACGGCCACGATGAAGATGCAGTCCCGGCGGGTAGCCGGCCTATCTTTTTGCAGAGTGCATCGGTAGAGTGGTACACTCCACAGTGCATCCTAGATAAAGTCGCAGAGATGTTTGGGCCGGGGGGAATTGACCTGGACCCGTGCAGCTCGGAGGCGGCAAACACTAGAGTTAAGGCCGGGCGCTTTTTTGATGTGGCTTTGGATGGCCTCAGTGAGGCATGTAGGTGGGAGGGGAACGTTTTCGTCAACCCTCCTTTCGGTTCGAGGGGTGTGCTAAGCATGCAGAACTTGTTCTTCGAACGGTGTGTGAAAGAGTATCGACAAGGGGCTGTCAAACAGGCGGTGGTCCTGCTGAAGGCCGCTGTCGGGTACAAGTGGTTTAGGGCAGTGTTGGAATGGCCAGTTTGCTTCCTGTGGGAGCGGCTTGCATTTGTGCAGCCACAGCACACATCCGTGGGAGAGGAGTCGGAGTTGAAATGGGGCAGCCGTGTACAAAATCCACACGGAAGTGTGGTAGTGTATTTGGGTACCAATGTGGACAAGTTTGTCCGGATTTTTGGTGACATAGGTTCGATTGCTGGTGCCAACGCGTGGGCACACCAGAACTCGCCCCGCTGAAATGCGGGTTTTAATTCCGAGCGGGAATCTGTACATTACGCGCCACCAGTCGTTTGGGTTTACCCAATAGAAGAGCGCACTTGTGTCGGTACAGCGGTGTGGTGTGTACGACACTCATGGGCTAGTTTCAGAGCGTGCGTGTACAGGAGCATGTACAGGAAGATAGGTGTTTTGTTATGATTATTTGCGGCAGCCTGTGGAAGCAGTCCCATTGGACATTTTCTGGGTGTGCAAGTTAGTGTTATGTACATATGACGGGATGTCAAGCGGACGGCAGGCTGTTGTTCTTCTTCTGCATGGTTTCCGAGCATGCATACGCGAGCATGCATACGGTGGGACAGAGCGCTTGGTGCCAAGCATGTTAAGCGAACGTTGCGAAAGCTGTGCGACGTGTAACAGTCGAGGAAAGGTTGCGTCACAGATGTCACGGATACCGTTTTTGGTTAGATAACGGCACCACCGACGTGGTAAAGGAGTGCAGCGGGTAACACAAGCATATGTACAGCCTTACAGCCTTTCTATCCCTATCCTCCGGGGTATCAATCCCAATCCAGGCCCAAGGCAATCTCAATCCAACGGTAGCGTCTATCTCAATCCAACGGTACTACACTCTCAATCCAACGGTAACCCGATCTCAATCCACCTCGGTCTCAATCTCAATCCCTCCACAGTCAATCTCAATCCCCCCGTCAGTCTATCTCAATCCCCGGTTGATCTATCCCAATCCTGGCGACCACCCTACCAACTCAATCCAACCGTACTTGCCATCCCTCCTCCCCGGCTCACCTCTCGTCGGCTCCGCCCCTCGTACAGTACAGTGCCTTTCCTAAACACTTGAACATAGATAATTTTTTTACGGAAAAGGATTTCTTTTAAAGAATTCTCGGTGGAATAATTGAGGGGATGTTTCGGCCCTACCCACCTACCTACGCTACCTGGGAAAAAAGAATGTCGATTTAACTGTGTGTGGCCACACAGATCTATTCCTTGGGATAGAGCTGGCCAAAACGTTTCAACCATCTCGCCAAAGCGCACGTGCAACGGCATGGAGGGATGGAGTGGATTGGTTTCCCCAGAAAAACCCCATCTACAAGAAGTGAACGGGGACATCATCAGCCTGAGAGCAGACTTTACTTGGCACAACGGACAGTGCAGAATGCGCTATTCCAAAACGATTCTTCATCACAGGGAGCCACCAAATGCTGCTGCAGCAGCTGCTGCAGCTGCTTGGGGAAGGCACCTTTTTGGAGACTGCTATCAATATCGCGCGTGTGGTCGTCGCTTTCCGATTTGGTCGGTTGTGTCGTTGGCCTGATCGCCCGCGCGCGTACCCCGCAAGCTATCTTCACCGTCCTACTTTGCAACTTTTGAAACGACACGCAGGCAGTCGGCCCATGCAAATGCATTGTCCTAATGGATGGTTGAGCCCTATCTATGCTGACAGACGCACTCAATCAACTAGTGGTGAGCTCCTAGCTTAAAAAACCCAGGAGGGCTCATCAGGTACAACGTTGTATGACGGGAGTAGTAGTAGTAGTAGTAGTAGTAGTAGTAGTAGTAGTAGTAGTAGTAGTAGTAGTAGTAGTAGTAGTAGTAGCTCATACAGGGTAGTAGGTCGCAGTAGCTAAACACGACAACATAATTAACCAACCATAAGGGTAATGACGGGTTGTCGGTCTGGCTTTGTTCCTGGTTCGTTTTGCCTACACGGCTGAAATGTCAGGAGAAGGGAAACCGCCTACTGTTTCAGGCATGGATGACGACGGTTTGGTTGCTAGCGAAATGGCGCACAAATTAATGCTAATATTGAAATCAAGCAGGAGCTCACGGTGAGTAAACATTTTGCGATCGATCGGTGGTGCTTGGCTCGCGGTCCCGGTGTTTCTTTTGTCGTTGTGATGGGTCTTTTGAAGCTGTCGAAAAGCTGCTCTGGCCGTGGTTTTGCTGCTGTTGGTCTCCAGTATTGGTCTCCAGTATTATAGAATGTTTTCACGAAAACGTGGCTCGCACTGGCTCTTGAAGGCTTCGGACATGGTCAACCCCACCAACTGTGTGGCCGTCGAATCCCTTGTGATCAGAATGGAAGCGATTGGCCAATGAATTTGTGCTTTGTTATGTGGTACAGGCTCATAGTTAGCCCGCTCTTGTCGCGCGGTCCGCGGATGCACCAGGCCATGAGTGCTTTTCTGTGGTAAAAGCCAGCGAAGGCAGCAGAACAGTTATTATAATTTCAAATAGGCCTGAAAAATGCTGTCCATGCGGGCGGTTGCGTGCGAGGAGCTGACGTCAGGCTTTCGGTAGCGATACAAGCTTGCAACTAGCAAACATCGATGCCAGGAAGCACTTTCCATATATTGGCGCTAAATGATATCCAATAGCATTGGTTGTACGCTTTTTGTGTCTGACGCCAATTCCATGGCGTGGAATAGCAGTGGTAGATGCCAGCTCAGCCACTCGCCGGGGGAGCTACCTTGATTCCATTTGACTCCAAGTCGAGGAAGGCTTATTTGCAATACCATACTAGTTTGTAGAGATGTCACTGAAGCAAAAAAGGAGCGAGATATCCCGCTAAAGCGAAAAAGCGCTGCCGTGTTGTACGAGTGAAAGGGTTGCCACTTGGACTCTGCCAACTGGGATACGTAGTCTCCTGCTTCACTCTGGTTAAAGTGCGCCATCGCATTAACGCGCACCCTGTTGGCATTGTTGATTTCCTTGATTAGGCGCTCGATACTCTTTACAATTTTACGCTTTGGTACTCGAGAGAGTTTGCAGACCGCAAACTGTAATTTTTTTGCGTCTCAAGGCTTATATTGAATAGCAAGGGGCTTAAGCGCTGGTAAGATCTGCTATAGTCGGGGATTCGACTGTGTGGGAAAGACGAGTGTAGGCGGCACCGTCGCACTCAGTTCACTTGGGGTGGAGACTGATACAATTCTGCTATGCCAAGGCTCCCATCGTCATTTTAGCGGCCCGCAGTCACTGCTGCTTTTGCCTTGTGTCTGCAGGGCCTGCTATGTGGACCTCTAACTTCTTACAGAGACCTGGCTTGTAGCCGAAATATTTTAATCCCGAAAGAGAAGCAGTTCGCATAGGTACCAGCCATGGAGCAACTACTGTCTGGCCCAGTGGCCGGTCTTCAGCGCGAGGCTTCGGGTGCTTTTTTCGTCCCTACCCGCGCACGCTCAACTTGTAGCGGTGATGCCGCCACCGAGTCATCTAGCATGACATTTGAGGATGCTGAGGAACAACAGGTAATACAAAAAACAAGCGAAATATCCGGTCCTGCAGTTGTGCCACGTCGTGCGCGTTGGTGTTTATGAAGCACCTTAGCCTCTTGGTAATGAAATCCTGATACCTTTTTCCACCTGATATTTGTATGTTGCAGCAGAATTCCCGTCGAATCACCCTATGTAAGCAAGTGCTGTTGGAAGCGACGACCAAGTACAATTCCGCACCTCGGGTGGACATGAAAGATGCAGCATGCAGGTAAGCTCTCATGCCATATAAGTCCAAAGCCGAAACGATGGTTTGTGCGGGCTGGTCGTGACGGCCCTTCATATTCTCATCTCAATCGTCGTTGCGATGGCTATTCCCTTTTACCGCAGGAACAGCGGGGCCCTGGGACCGCTACTTAGCCTTTTAGCAGCTGAGAACCATGCGAACAGTATGGTGCGCTGCTTGGACACACTTAGCTTTCTCCTGCTGGACCGCACAAACCGGCGGGCCTGCCACGAGCTGGGTGGGCTGGACGTGCTGCTGGATGTCTTGCACCGGGCCACGGACCAGCAAGTTCTGCTTAGCGGACTGGAGACACTATGTTGTCTATGCAAACACGATCCCAAGGACAAGGTAACGCTACCAATTATATTAACCCTGACCTTCTTGACCATAACATCAGTCGACGATTCAGATGTGAATTCTAGTCTCTGGACTTTATTATTTTGCTTATACAGTAAATAATAAATATTAAGTCATGATGCTAGAAATAAAGTGTCGGATACAGCAAATAACAAATTGATCAGGAAAAACTTCGTCTCTTGTACTCTCCTCTCCTTGGAGAGGAATTCTCCGCTAGGAAACATGGGTCCCAGACGCTAACACAAAAAATCATAGTATAAACTCCTATTCACCTTATTTCCCGACTGCTCGTCATTTCCAATCGTTATCACAGATGGCGCTCTGGCAGCACAAGAAGAAGGGCGTTCTGCTGTCCATGCTCAATAGCCGTCATGGCAGCACCATCGTCGTGGAGGCCCTGCACGCGTGTCGCATCCTCTGCTTTGCAATCCTCAGCAATAATCACAACACCCACAGCTACAGCGCCGCGGCGCCTCCGTCCTCGCGCAGCGCTCTCGCAGTGATGCAGTCCGGCAGTCAGCATCACAGCACCTGCAGCGGCACGCAGCAGCACCGGCCATCGATGCAGCCCGGCGGCGGCGGCGATGCAGCCTCTGCTGCCGCTATCGTAACCGCTTCCCGGCTCACCACCACCGTCCGCCCTGACCACATCCCTCACGCAAACCTCCAGGGGACGCACCCCGGCTGCCTCCAGCTTCTAGAACCCGGACTCCTTACCGTGGCTTCCGGTCTCCTACACCCCGCGGCGGATACGGCGATTCTATTGAAGGTGCTCAAATTGCTGAATGCCGCCTCTGGGGTGGCCGTAGCAGCCGCAGCCGCTGCTGGCGCTGGCGCCGGCGGCGGCGCCGGCGGTGTAAGCTCCTCCCCAGCTGGCGGCGCTGCTGGTCTTTCCGGGGGCGGCGGCGGCAGCAGCAGCAGCGGCGGGGGGTGTTGTGGCTCCTGGCGCAACCCTGTGTTCCAGCTAGCGCCGCTGCTGACGCATTGCTCCGATTTGGAGGTGGTGGAGAGCGCTCTGGCCGTGTTGGTGAACCTGTCGGAGCACTCCGCGTTCCACTGGCTGCTGGACGCATCAGGTAAGAGGGGGCAATATGGGATATCTTGTGAGCTTGATGTTGGACCCACCATCACCTCCATAATAACCTTCCGTCCGTGCATCCAATTAGAAGAATCTGTTAAAGGAACATTTTCAGCAAAGCAGCGTTGATTTGTGTATCAACGGCGTTGGGGATGTTCAGCTGCCGTTCAGTTATCGGCACTTTGTTCAACTTTTAGAATCTATATATGATATATCTCGTTACGCTGGGTGAGGTGACCATGAGTTTTTCGTTAGGTTGTTATCGAACGCCCAAAGTAAATATTAAGTAAAATAAAAATATTGCGAATAGCTGGCCATCACCTTATGTCCATTTCCTCAATTTCTCATTCTTAAGTTCTTTTTCTGTTTGCGCCACTGTTATATATCCTCTGATAATTAATTTATCTAAATGAACATCTTATGCAGGCTGCATTCCGCCTTTGTTGCATCTGATGAGCCACAAGCGCTGCGGCATCAGTCGGTCCGCGAGCTGCGTCCTAAGCGTGTTGGCGGAGGGCGGGGTATCCCGCGTCAAGCTGTGTCAGGACACGGCGCTGCTGGCGATGCTGCGAGTGCTGCAAACCAATCACTGCAGCCTCGTGACCATCGGTGGGTGGTCTGACCCTCGGGCCATGAGCTGGTTGGGAGGGGGGAAAGGGTTTCGATGAGGGGTCTACAAGGGGCGCTGAGTCATCACCGTAAGAACTTAGAGTTTAAACACTAAGACCGTGTATATGTGTGTGTGTGTGTGTGTGTCACGTTCCGACGAAGCATACGTCCTGCTCCATCCTGATCATTATCAGCAGCAGCAGTAGCAGCTGCAGCTGCAGCACTACACCAGTACAGTTTAAGCCCTTGCCAACACCTCTTTTAAGCGGGAGAGGGAAAAAAGCGGCAAACGGGCGTTCATCGTTCTGCTGCTATTTGTTTTAGTCGGCCTCAGATCGTTCTCATTCGCATTCCCTCTGAAGAATCCGTCCCGCCCGGATGCCAACAGGAGTGCTGTACATGCTTGTACGGCTGGGCTCGTTTCGGAGCTCTGTGGCTCGCAGCCTCAGGAGCTGGGGAGCCGTTCCGCTGCTCAACCACCTGCTAGCCACCACCCGGGACGAAGACGCGGCCGACGGCTGTCAGCAGCTGCTACGAGTGCTTGGTGTGCAGCAGCCGCCACCACAGCCGCCACCGCAGCAGCCGCAGCTGCCATTGCCGCAACCGGCCCTGGCCCCCATTGCAACCATTGGAGTTACAAAGAAGACCAATTTGCCCAACGCGCAAAGCAGCATCTCAGTCTTTAGCGGCTGTGGCAGCGATGGCGGCGGCGGTTCGCCGGACTCTGTGATGGTGGGTCCAATGGGTCTCATTACCGGGCGGACAGGGGCGGCAGTGCCTGGCGGAGCAATTGTACGGACAATTTCCGCCGCTGAGACGATGACGACGACGGAGTCGGCAGCGGCGGCGGCAGCGGCGGCGGCAGCGGCGGCGGCAGCGGAGGCGGCAGCGGCGGCGGCGCTTCCAGGTGTGTTTGGGCTGGCGGCGGCCGCTTCGGCTTCCGGCATTGCGGCGGTGATGGGCGGCCGCCGCGGCAGCGGCAGTGCCGCGACGGTCGCGGCGGCTGCTACACCAATACGCGGCGGCGGCAGCGGCAGCGCCGGCGGTACCATTGAGAGTTCTGTGTCAAGCTGTGATGCGGGAGCAGCGGCGGCTGTAGCGGCGACGACGGCAGCGGTGCGGTCTCGGCAGCTGCATAACAGTTTTCGGTTGTATTACCCGGGTCTAGCCGCCGCCGGCGGCGGCGGCGGTGTGGCGCCGGCCACCTGCGGCGCCCTGCTTGGCACCGTTTCTGCGGCGGCTGCGGCAGCGTACTGATGAGCTGATAGGGGGAAAATCATCTGGTCTGCGTCTGGTGGGAAAGACGGCAGCTGCGTAGACTTCGTGTTACGAATTACGTGATGGCCACGTGACGGGCCGAGGTTGATTTGTCGGCTGCTGTGCACGTAGGCAAGAGCGCGTAGGCAAGTGCTCAGGGGCGCGGGGGGGGGTGGTCCTTGATGGGCTATCGCGAATTGGGGGTCCGCATGTTGGTGCTCGTTCGTATTCCCCCCCCCACACACATACCCTCCGCCGTGGTGATGTTAAGATGATGGTGATGATGGCGATGTCGTACATGTGGAGATGTCGTAGGGCATTCCGGCGGCAGCTCGTGGTTGCGCATCTCGCAGAGCGTCACACACACATACACATACACACACACACACACACACAAATTCAGCAGTTGCTGCTTGTTTGCGGTGCTTTGCATCATGGGGGTGGGAGGATCCCTATTTTTTGGGGGGCAGGGGCGGATATTTATTTCTTTCTCTCGTAGTTTGTCGTGCATGGTGACGTATTTTGGGGGCTTCCGGATTGAAAAAGGATGGGGGTAGTTGTTGGGTTGTGCCTGTCGGAGTTGTTTGGGGTCGTGTTCGGGGGGTGGGGGGACGGGGTTGGGGGTGGGGGGGGTGGGGGCCGTGTCCTCGCAAAGAAGAATAAAACACACACGTCTAAACCTTTTCATACACGTCATCCTTTCTCCTCATCGACACGACAATCACGCACAATTACAACAACACAAACTCACACCGTGCCTCACACTTTGGCCGTGGAATACCCTAGGTAACAGAGGCAACGCGCTTCCGCTCTTTGCTTTTTTTCTCTCGTTTCGTGCAGCTGCAACAGCAGCAGCTTTGCAGCGGGAGAGCACAAGATGTGGAAGTGTCGCGGTAGTGGGGTGTGTGTGTGTGTGTTTTGGGGGGAGGGCGCACGGCTCGATAGCCAAGCTTCACCTTTTACTATTCCTACTTCCATTCCCCCGACTACTTACAGACAGACAGACAGACAGACAGGCGCGGGGCAGTGTATGTCGCGCTGCTGAGCTCTGTCGGGATGTCGGAAGGGGTGTGGTTCAGTTTCGCGACCAGGATGGCTGTTGCAAGGAAAGGAGTGGGTGGTGGTGATGGTGATGGTGATGGTGATAATGAGGGGTTCCCCAAATCACAGTCACATGCCGTGATATGGCTCGATTAGCTTAGCCTGGCCGTACCTTTTGCTTGATTACCAGTCGCCCGGCGGTCCTTTGTGTCCGTGTGTATGTATGTGTTGTGGAGGGAGGAGGCCGTGGGAGGGGGGGGATGTCCTGGTGGTGTTCAAATCCCGGTAGTGGCGGTATAGGGTAGGTGGTCTGGGCGGGCGGGCAGATGACGACCTACGGACAGATAGACGGACAGAGTGAAGAGGGCGAACAGGCTTTTGACGGACTTTGGAAGACGGGCGCGTTCCGCAGCGGTTTGGATACCTCCCTCCTGGGGCACGGCGTACGCCTCTACGGCGGGAAGGAGGAGGAGGAGGAGGAGGATGATTGAGCAATGCGGACTTAGATTCGGGAAACATTGGAAACACACTCAAACAATCGGACAATAGAGCGTGCGTGAGGAGGAGGAGGATGGTCACCGTGACGGTGACGGTGGTGGTGGTGATAATGAGAAGTGGCGGTTCTCAGCGTGGTTCTCTTGCGCAGGCATCGCCCGGTTCGGTTCCTGCTGGGAGCAGTGAGAGCTGCTTCTCAACCACCTTTCGGTCTCGGAGGTGGATGGCTCCTTCCCGCTTCTTATGGTGTTCTTCTTATCCCACGAGGCAACAACCTTAAATCGATCCGGTTTTTTCTTTCTGGATGTGTTGCACTGCCTTACACACACTCATTCTGATACAAGGATGAGGAGGAAGAGGAGGCGGATGCGATCCGGGCATATATTCGCAGATGGGGATCATAAAGGGAAGGGGGTGGAGGTGTGGGGCCAGCTTTTGCGGCCGTTACGGTCGCTTTGTTGCCGCTTGGGGTGGGTGGGTGGGTGGATGGATGGATGGCTTTATTAATCAATAAATCAATTTCGCTAAATCTAAACCACCTTTGCTGCTGCTGCTGCTGCTGCTGCTGCTGCGTTGTTATTGGGGTTCCTTCGACTGCTTTGTTCACCAACTGGTTGGTACGGCAGTTACGAAGTAAAAGCAAAATATTAAAATATCCTTTTTGACATAACTACCCCCGGGGGGGGGGCCCAATCAGGACGACGCGCGGGGACTGGATGTTTCAATGTGCTGCTAGACGGTTTTGATGGCAATCAAACCCCAACCTGGTCCTCCATCTCCTCCATCTCCGCCACGCCGTCTATTGGTGTGTTGAGCTTAACGGCGATTTTCTCATTCACCATTTTCTCTTTCTGCGGTGAATGGGTGGTTTCAGGGCCCCTGCTTTCCTCCTCCGGGGGGGCGGACTCCTGGAGGGGGGAAGCGTGCCGGGGTTCTCAGTGCTGGTGAGCTTCATAAATGTGTTTTTGTTTCGCACGGCGTGTCATGTCCTCTACATGCACGAGGCAGTATGTCTTTTTGTTGCGTGTGTTTTCCCTGTATGTATGTATGTACGTGCGGTGTATGTGGTGTGTGGTGTGTGTGTGAGAGAGATTGAAGAGAGAGAAACTGAAGAGAGAGAGAGAGCCTAAAAGAGCCATAAAAAGGAAATCCATTCTATATATTCTCGTCTGTCTATATCCCTGTCTGATACAACAACAGCAGCATTCAAGGGGCGGCGAGAGCCAGCGTGTCAGTCGCCCTCGTAGGCAAGTTGATGCCCGTAGCTTTTCGCAACAACCCTACCAACTGTTGGTAGCCGGGTAATCACACGCAATTTTGTCCTCGCGCCGTTGTCACCACTTGAATGATCTAGGGATTGGCGGACACAATATTATTATCACTCGCGTATGTGTTTGTATGTCTGTGTGTCTGTGTGTCGTTTTCTTTTTCCACTTGTATCATGCCGTACCGTGACGTGCCCTTCACAAACTGCATAGCGCGACGTGCAGCACTATTCATGCATGTGTGTGTATGTATGTGTGTATGTATGTGTGTGTGCATGTGTAAGCGCATGCGTATATCGTTCTCTCGGAATACGTTCTGTGTGTGTATGCATTCATGCATGTTCGTACGGTCATTTGTGTGTCGAATCATGTCTGCGTGGGATTGCGCCGTACGGTACGGCATCCGGAGTCCGTCTAGGCGCGACATGCGCGATAAGGGTTCATGTCGAGCTTTTGAAAAGCTCTTTTGCGGCGGAAGAGATAAGACAGTCGAGAGTGCGAGAGCGAGAGCGAGATGGATATCGCGATACGGTTTCTCTCCGCCATTTCCCCCGTTCCTTTTTTGTCGGGGGGCCTTGGGCAGGTGATATTGGGCCGTTGAATTGCGGCTGGCTGGTGGCCGATGGTGGGTTTTAGGCTTTTCCTTCCTCGATACCTCCTACAGCCGTGGACTACCTGCAGTGTGTACGACGGATGTGTGTTTTATGAATCTGGGTGTACAGCGGAGTACGGGAGGGGCTTAAGGGAGGAGCCGTGTGCAGTCGACGGTGGTGGTGGCTGCGATGGCGCGGAAAAGGTGCATCTAGAGCTAAGAGTGGGTTCATTTCCCGTCGCATCCACCACATCCACAGCTTCCCTTTCTGCTGTTGCGTTGCGTGCTGTTGTGCAGGCTTGTTTGTTATCCGGTACTGTATCGCCCGGGCCGGGTGCTTCTCTCCTGGTTGCGACTGGGGAGTGGAGGCGGGTGTAGGAGTTGTGTGTATATGTGGTGATGATGATGATGTCGTGTTGTGTGCGGTGCGGTGCGCAAGAGAAGAACACAGAGTGTCGTTTTGTTTTTCTTAAATTGATATTTGCTTAGAACTGGCCTCCCTCCCGGAAACTTCGTGTGATGAGCTCATCATTGAGTGAATTATGTCTGTATGTATGTATGTATGTATGTATGTATGTCTGTATGTTTGTATGTATGTATGTGTGGTTAGCTGGTTTTGTATCTGTAGTTGCTCAGTCTGTAGAGGAGGAGGAGGAGGAGGATTAGAGGTGGTGGTCGAGGGTATTATTTTTTGGGGCGCGGGAAGGCCGCTACTGCTGCTACTGCTGCTGCTGCGTGTTTCGACTTTGCTGTGCTGGGACCCCTGGCATGTGTGTAGGTGTAGGTGCGAGTGTGTGCATGAACCGCTTCTTCTACAGGCCGCTGTAGCTCGCAGCGCGGCAACGGATATGGCGGTTGGCGATATATT
>NW_003307587.1:563596-653186 GCF_000143455.1 Volvox carteri f. nagariensis | reverse complement strand
GAGGGGGCTGCTGTGGGCGGCGAATGCTGTTCCCTGTTGCCGGGGGAATGGGGGGGGGGCGCTAGACTTGTGATTACATGGATTTATGGAGTGGAGGAGGGCCCACAGTAAACCAGGCGGCTTTTGCCGTTCTTCTTCCCCTAAAGGAGAACTTTGATGATGAAAGGCTTCTTCCGGTTCCGGTTACACCGGGTACGGTTCCGGTAGGCATAAATTTCTATCGCTGGGAGATGGGGAGAAGGGGAGAGAAAGAGAGAAAATCGCAATTGAGGGCAGAAGTGAAGAGACGTCTTGCCTGAATGTGCGGCATATATATTATTGTTTTTTTGCTGGATTGCTTTTTTGAGTGACAACGGACAATTGTTGCTGCTGGTTTATGTGGGTGTATGTATGTATGTAGGCATGTATGTATGTAGGTACATGTGCGTGCCTGTCTCTCTGTCAGGCCTGAAGCCGCGTTGTACATAAAATTCCTTTATCTATCACTGCCGCAGTTTTATGGTGTGTTGTTTTGCTGTGCAGCAGCTGAAGTTGATTCTGAGTCAGCCTTATCATACCTTATCATTCCTTGGGTTCGTATCAATGACACGTTCTGGTCTTATTTTGTAAGATAAGATAAAAAGAATGAAGACGTCATTGCCGCGCTTCGCCTTAATCGCTAGATGGTTTCAATCCACATGTCCAATCTGTGTATCCAGCAGCTGATAGTGCTGCTGCTGCGCCCTGCAGAATGACCCAAACCTGCACTGCCCGATGTACAGAGTGTAGAGAGTGTGTTTACATATATACATACATACATACATACTAAAAGGCCAGCAGCAGATCAAAGATCGGCCCCCGTCATGCCCTGAAACCCGCCCTCCTAACCAATCCGCCCCGCCGCGTTTTCCCCCTTCCCCCCTCGTTTTGCAGTCCCCGGACTGCGGCCATGGTGATGCTCAACCAAATGTGTCGGCTAGGTTGCGGGGGGCCCCCGTCATGCCCTGAAAACCGCCCTCCTAACCAACCCGCCCCGCCGCGTTTTCCGCCTTCCCCCCTCGTTTTGCAGTCCCCGGACTGCGGCCATGATGACGTTCGACCGAATGTGTCGGCTAGGTTGCGGGGGGCCCCCGTCATGCCCTGAAACCCGCCCTCCTAACCAACCCGCCCCGCCGCGTTTTCCCCCTTCCCCCCTCGTTTTGCAGTCCCCGGACTGCGGCCATGATGACGTTCGACCGAATGTGTCGGCTGGGTTGCGGGGGGCCCCCGTCATGCCCTGAAACCCGCCCTCCTAACCAACCCGCCCCGCCGTGTTTTCCCCCTTCCCCCCTCGTTTTGCAGTCCCCGGACTGCGGCCATGGTGACGTTCGACGAATGTGTCGGCTAGGTTGCGGGGGGCCCCCGTCATGCCATGAAACCCGCCCTCCTAACCAACCCGCCCCGCCGTGTTTTCCCCCTTCCCCCCTTGTTTTGCAGTCCCCGGACTGCGGCCATGGTGATGTTCAACCGAATGTGTCGGCTAGGTTGCGGGGGGCCCCCGTCATGCCCTGAAACCCGCCCTCCTAACCAACCCGCCCCGCCGTGTTTTCCCCCTTCCCCCCTCGTTTTGCAGTCCCCGGACTGCGGCCATGGTGACGTTCGACGAATGTGTCGGCTAGGTTGCGGGGGGCCCCCGTCATGCCCTGAAACCCGCCCTCCTAACCAACCCGCCCCGCCGTGTTTTCCCCCTTCCCCCCTTGTTTTGCAGTCCCCGGACTGGGGCCATGGTGACGTTCAATCGAATGTGTCGGCTAGGTTGCGGGGGGGCCCCCGTCATGCCCTGAAACCCGCCCTCCTAACCAACCCGCCCCGCCGTGTTTTCCCCCTTCCCCCCTTGTTTTGCAGTCCCCGGACTGCGGCCATGTTGACGTTCGATCGAATGTGTCGGCTAGGTTGCGGGGGGCCCCCGTCATGCCCTGAAACCCGCCCTCCTAACCAACCCGCCCCGCCGTGTTTTCCCCCTTCCCCCCTTGTTTTGCAATCCCCGGACTGCGGCCATGGTGACGTTCGATCGAATGTGTCGGCTAGGTTTTGGGGGGCCCCCTCATGCCCTGAAACCCGCCCTCCTAACCAACCTGCTCCGCCGTGTTTTCCCTATTCCCCCCTCGTTTTGCAGTCCCCGGACTGTGGCCATGGTGATGTTTTACTGAATGTGTTGGCTAGGTTGCGGGGGCCTTGTCATGCCCTGAAAACCGCCCTCCTAACCAATCTACCCCGCCATGTTTTCCCCCTTCCCCCCTCGTTTTGCAGTCCCCGGACTGCGGCCATGGTGACGTTCGATCGAATGTGTCGGCTAGGTTGCGGGGGGCCCCCGTCATGCCCTGAAACCCGCCCTCCTAACCAACCCGCCCCGCCGTGTTTTCCCCCTTCCCCCCTTGTTTTGCAGTCCCCGGACTGCGGCCATGGTGATGTTCGATCGAATGTGTCGGCTAGGTTGCGGGGGCCCCCCGTCATGCCCTTAAACCCGCCCTCCTAACCAACCCGCCCCGCCGTGTTTTCCCCCTTCCCCCCTTGTTTTGCTGTCACCGGACTGCGGCCATGGTGACGTTCGATCGAATGTGTCGGCTAGGTTGCGGGGGGCCCCGTCATGCCCTGAAACCCGCCCTCCTAACCAACCCGCCCCGCCGCGTTTTCCCCCTTCCCCCCTCGTTTTGCAGTCCCCGGACTGCGGCCATGATGACGTTCGACCGAATGTGTTGGCTAGGTTGCGGGGGCCTTGTCATGCCCTGAAACCCGCCCTCCTAACCAATCTACCCCGCCATGTTTTCCCCCTTCCCCCCTCGTTTTGCAGTCCCCGGACTGCGGCCATGGTGACGTTCGATCGAATGTGTCGGCTAGGTTGCGGGGGGCCCCCGTCATGCCCTGAAACCCGCCCTCCTAACCAATCCACCCCGCCGTGTTTTCCCCCTTCCCCCCTCGTTTTGCAGTCCCCGGACTGCGGCCATGGTGACGTTCGACGAATGTGTCGGCTAGGTTGCGGGGGGCCCCCGTCATGCCCTGAAACCCGCCCTCCTAACCAACCCGCCCCGCCGCGTTTTCCCCCTTCCCCCCTCGTTTTGCAGTCCCCGGACTGCGGCCATGGTGACGTTCGACCGAATGTGTCGGCTAGGTTGCAGGGGGGCCCCGTCATTCCATGAAACCCGCCCTCCTCACCAACCCGCCCCACAGTGTTTTCCCCCTTCCCCCCTCGTTTTGCAGTCCCCGGACTGCGGCCATGATGATGTTTGAGCGAACGTGTCTGCTAGGTTTTAGGGGTGCCCCCTCATGCCCTGAAACCCGCCCTCCTAACCAACCCACCCCGCCGTGTTTTCCTTATTCCCCCCTCATTTTGCAGTCCCTGGACTGCGGCCATGATGATGTTCGACTGAATGTGTCAGCTAGGTTATGGGGGGGCCCCGTCATGCCCTGAAACCCGCCCTCCTAACCAATCGGCCCCGCTGCATTTTCCCTATTCCCCCCTCCTTTTGCAGTCCCCGGACTGTGGCCATGGTGATGTTCGACGGAATGTGTCGGCTAGGTTGCGGGGGGCCCCGTCATGCCCTGAAACCCGCCCTCCTAACCAACCCGCCCCGCCGTGTTTTCCCCCTTCCCCCCTCGTTTTGCAGTCCCCGGACTGCGGCCATGATGATGTTTGAGCGAACGTGTCGGCTAGGTTTTAGGGGGGCCCCCTCATGCCCTGAAACCCGCCCTCCTAACCAACCCACCCCGCCGTGTTTTCCCCATTCCCCCCTCATTTTGCAGTCCCTGGACTGCGGCCATGATGATGTTCGACTGAATGTGTCAGCTAGGTTATGGGGGGGCCCCGTCATGCCCTGAAACCCGCCCTCCTAACCAATCGGCCCCGCTGCATTTTCCCTATTCCCCCCTCCTTTTGCAGTCCCCGGACTGCGGCCATGGTGACGTTCGATCGAATGTGTCGGCTGGTTGTGGGGGGGGCCCCCGTCATGCCCTGAAACCCGCCCTCCTAACCAATCCGCCCCGCCGTGTTTTCCCTATTCCCCCCTCGTTTTGCAGTCCCCGGACTGCGGCCATGGTGATGTTCAACCGAATGTGTCGGCTGGGTTGCGGGGGGCCCCCGTCATTCCCTAAAACCCGCCCTCCTAACCAACCCGCCCCGCACAGTGTTTTCCCCCTTCCCCCCTCGTTTTGCAGTCCCCGGACTGCGGCCATGGTGACGTTCGATCGAATGTGTCGGCTAGGTTGTGGGGGGGGGCCCCGTCATGCCCTGAAACCCGCCCTCCTAACCAATCTGCTCCGCCGTGTTTTCCCTATTCCCCCCTCGTTTTGCAGTCCCCGGACTGCGGCCATGGTGATGTTCAACCGAATGTGTCGGCTGGGTTGCGGGGCGGCCCCGTCATACCCTAAAACCCGCCCTCCTAACCAACCCGCCCTCCTAACCACAGTGTTTTCCCCCTTCCCCCCTCGTTTTGCAGTCCCCGGACTGCGGCCATGATGATGTTTGAGTGAACGTGTCTGCTAGGTTTTAGGGGTGCCCCCTCATGCCCTGAAACCCGCCCTCCTAACCGGTCTGGTCTGGTGGCGCTTTCGTGTATCTGAAGGTTTCGGGTTCGATTCCTGGTCAGACCCCCGACATTGTTCGGGAGGTCTAGGTTTACTAACGCTGCTGAGGTGTGGAGATGAGGTCTAGTTGATGGACTAAGTTTCGCATGCTGAGATGGTGGTGGTGGCTGAACTGTCTCTACGGATGTTGGGTGACTGGATGAGGAGGGGTCTAGTTGGCAGGACCCAAACCGCCGTCGGTCGTACGGTGTGATCAACTTTCATTACATATAGTCCATGGCCTCCCGGCTTTGACGGACACCCCCCGCACTCGTGCGGCACTTGTAACTTGTAACCTAACCAATCTGCTCCGCCGTGTTTTCCCTATTCCCCCCTCGTTTTGCAGTCCCCGGACTGTGGCCATGGTGATGTTCGACGGAATGTGTTGGCTAGGTTGCGGGGGCCTTGTCATGCCCTGAAACCCGCCCTCCTAACCAACCCGCCCCGCCGTGTTTTCCCCCTTCCCCCCTCGTTTTGCTGTCCCCGGACTGCAGCCATGGTGACGTTCGACCGAATGTGTCGGCTAGATTGCGGGGGGCCCTGTCATGCCCTAAAAACCGCCTTCCTAACCAACCCACCCCGCCGCGTTTTCCCTATTCCCCCCTCATTTTGCAGTCCCTGGACTGCGGCCATGATGATGTTCGACTGAATGTGTCAGCTAGGTTATGGGCGGGTCCCGTCATGCCCTGAAACCCACCCTCCTTACCAATCCACCCCGCCGTGTTTTCCTATTCCCCCCTCGTTTTGCAGTCCCCGGAATGCGGCCATGATGTTGTTCGACCGAATGTGTCAGCTAGGTTGTGGGGGGGCCCCGTCATGCCCTGAAACCCGCCCTCCTAACCAATCCGCCCCGCCGCATGTCCCCCTTTCCCCCTCGCATGTGTTGACACACATCGTAGCAAGTTCGCTTTTGTGTTGGCTGCGTTGGGATCTGAAGCCATTGAAATGGGAGGCGGGATGCTCATTTGCCTGGCAAAAGGGTCTGGCTGTCAGCGAACAACACAATTCCAGCAGTCTGGTGGTGTTGAAAAACACCGGTTTAATTGCTCCAGCAAGGTGATGCAGGCGCCTACAGTGTCATCTGCGCGAAGTTGAGCTGGGCATTTGTGATGCCCAGGAGTCGGGCGAGCTTGAGCCTCTGTGCCCGCGACTTTGATGATTGCTCATTGTCATCGGTATCGCTCTCACTCTCATTTGCATCCTCATACTGCCGCAGCAGCACCTTGGACTTGCTCCTGTTCCAGGTGTTCCGCTGACCGTCAGGCAGAGATTCGTTGTCCGCAACCAGGAGCTGCAGGATTGATTCCGGAAAGTCCACCGTTGGCATGGAACCGTCCGATCGAGGTACCACCTGCAGACGGTCGCTCCGTGTTGCTGTAGAGTTCTGCTGTTTCGCGACAAGGATGTCAACCTTGGTCATCGTCTTGTCCACCTTCGTGGAGAGGTCATCCACCTTCGTGGAGAGGTCCGCCAACTCGTCTTTGATGGGCTTGAGGTCATCATCCAAAAGCTGCTTAATTTGCTCAATAGAAATGTTTTGAGACATGTTGGGAAAGGAATAATGCAGGTCTTGTAATGTACGCTATAGGCGAGAAATGTTAGCACGAGGAACACGATAAAGGCAAGACTAGCAAGGGAGCGGTTAAATGGCGTCTCCTGGGGTACAACATCTAGCGAGGAATGCCGTACCCGTGCTGTCCGTAATCGTGAGCTGGTATTGTGGACGCCACATGGTTGATGCGTTTTAAATAGTTAATTAGCACAATCCGCGAAGAGGAGAGGAGAATAGCAGAGGTGGCGCTTGGGGCTACTTGCAGATGGCGCTGCGAGTTGAGTTTCGGGAGTCTGCGTGATGTGAGGGCGCAAAGCTCTCCCGCCAGCATCCGATCCTCGACCTACCTCAGTTAACCTCCTATTTGCGGCTTTTCCTATCATTTTGAATTATCTGCAATTTACCTGATCAACATCGTTATGAGTCTACTTGTTTCTATTGTGCTGTATCCACGTCTCGCGCGGTAACCTCGACCTGCAACCTCGTTGGTTTGTAATTTGCTTCCCCAGCAGGGCTTTCTTTTTACTGTTTTTCTGGTTGGCTATTTGGACAATTCGATGGTTTGGTTGCCTCGGCCGATGACCTTACGAACGACTTATTTCTGTATGATTTCCTAATTCTGAAGCGCCCTCTTTATTGCGCTGTGTAATTTTAGTACTAAAATTACACAGCGGAATCTGAAACGTTGCTTTCGATCAACCCCGTGGAGCCGTCTGTCAACGTGCTCTGGCGAGTTTACGTTGGCCTTCACGTCGGTTCTGTACTGTGGACTGGCATATCTGTGGGAGATAAGGCACGCGGCGTTTTAATCGTATTATTCACGGCACATATGACCGCCCTCATCAAAGTTTTCAGTTGGACAGTTGACAATTGACGGTTGATGGTTTGCTTTTACCTGGAAATTGGGACGCAGGCAGGTACAGTCAGTGACGAGTGTGGGGGCCTTCGATACGGACTCGGACACCCTTGGCGCACCACGAAATGGTTGTTTTGTGTTGTATGTTTCTGATACTATCTGCTCTTGTTTCTTACATCTGCACGCGTAATGTGCGACAAGTATGACGGGGAAGTCCTATCCGTTTATTACTATTGCTGGTTTCCTTCAGCAAATTTTAATGAAGACCGCTGGATGCTCGTGTTTCTGCGCTATTGACTGGCGTTTCTTACATCTGCCCTAGCTACTGCCTTGCAGAGGACCGACCGTCCTAGCAGACTCTTTATTTTTAAGTTTGTGTTTTGGCGGGAAGTGGGCAGGTAATCGGCGACATTATTGGTTTGCGAAGATTCCAACTGGTCGGGCCCTTGTGTGTCCGTGTCCGTGTGTGTGCCTTCGCCTAGGAGCGCGGTGCGAGTGAAACACCTTGCTCGAACGAAGGACACAACAGTTTGAAAGTGGCAGAAGACGCCAGACGATGATTTTAATGCCAACAGGTTATGGTTGTAAGGCGGAAGCTGCGATATGGGATGAGATGCGACTGCTAGGAGGAATGGTTATGGTTCACTAAATATATGTAATCCATCGCTATACCTGTCGACGGGGTTTGGAATGACCTTCATCTGTCCGAAAACATGCGTGCGGCCCGCGTTTGAATTCAGATGGATCCTCTTGTCAAGATAACTTTTGAGTAATCTCACGGCATTTGGATGTGTGTCAGGGTGTTTGAGTTTAGTATTAGACGGATCGCGTCCTTGGTTTCGCATCGTCAACGTCCCTAAGACTTCGGGCCATGGGACCAGAAGCTGCGCGAAGCGAGAAACACTAATTGGGGCCAAGCTGCAGAACTCAGAACAAACCGGAAAAGTCAACGGAGTTTGCATTTAAACATGGGAAAATCCTTTTTGCGTTGGAACCTCCGTAGTAAAAGTCCATCATTCAGCAACAACAGCTGGCTGGTTCTGGCTACCCTTCGCAACGCCTGCCCTCCTTCAAGTATAGCACGCACGCCCTGGCACGCCTGACTTTCTGAAAAGTTACAAGGCCGCTGCGCAAAAAGCCCGACAGATAGGTTTAGATTAGATAACGATACGCATCTTCTTACAATCCCCCGAAGTGCGGACGCGTTCCGCCAGGGTCAAAGTTTTTAAAGTTTGAAAAAGATCCCACCAGGAAGCGAATCCAGGAAAGGATTTGCATTCCCCAAAGCATATTTCATGAATATATGACCACCTTACATTCATGCCTTATTTTATACATTCTTTCATGACAAAGAAAATGCGTCGCAAACCACCGTCGCTCGTGGTGAAAAAACGATACGCAATTCTTTCAAACACCGAGCGCACTCCCGCGCATCATACAAGCATGAAACCATGCGTTTACGAACATTGTACGTAACAATCGTGCATGTCATGTAGTTTGATCAGCACATGAAAAAATATTGTAACCGCGCCCTGGCGGGGAAACATACTGCAACGAAAACTATTCCCCTACTCCCACCCGCCTCTAAAAACAACATCACCATCACCCTACTCCTATCAGATCCCAAGAAGAGCCGATACCTTCAGCAACAAGATGCCGCAAGTACCGAAGAGGTCTTGTGAACGTGCTACAGACAAAGACCTGTGCGTACGTTGCTAATATTATATGTAACAGCCTAGTACAGATGTGCCCGGCGCCTGGGGAAAGCAATATGCACCCGCACCCGCCATCGCGGCCAAAATCCGTGTGAAATCACTTGCCGCTTTGTAATACTAGTAAAAACCTCGCGGCCTCGTGTCGAGGTAAACCCCTTTCCCCCCTGGTGTGCCGCAGCAGTGTGCGTGCAGTTATAAAAACAAACCCCCGCCGCCACCACTCACCTCTCTCTAAACGGAGAACGTGGTGGCGTTCTCTCTCCGCTGCGCGATATCTGCTTGTTGAGCACTCACTACATGCTGCAAGATGCTGATACGAGTGCAACGCCCTCACGTCTCTTCTCCATTCTCAACCGAATCCACATGCTTTGTTGCCGCCCCCCTGCCTGCTATAACAACTCTATTATCTGCTAACACTGCCGCTAACACTGCCGCTGCCTCTATGCCAACCCCAAGTTCAACACTTTTAGGCGATGGAGATGGAGATGGCTCCCGAAGCGGCTCTGATCCCCACCGTACTCCGCGGCCCCACATCCGGGAATCACACATTTTTCAAACGACTTTCTCCCACCCAAGGTGTAACCCCAGATGTCCCGCTTCGCCACGTTGCAAGTCCTCAATAACTGCCAATCCAACCAGATGCCAACCACCTAACCGGGCCGGCAGTACAAGCGTTCATCGTACAAACAAGAGAGACGTGCAGCGCATGTGGCCAAAGCCGCACGCCGCAAGTCAGAACGCATCAAGACACACCAAGACAAGGCCAGGACTCCAGGCCTTTTAAAATGACACTCTAAGAAACCATGAAGAGATTCAGACGGGAAAAGTCCAAATACGGGTAGAGTTAGTGTTAGTTAGTCCGGAGTCCGGACCGTGGGAACTGCCTCAGGCGTAACCAGGCATAACCGCATTTTTCCCGGATCTAAAATGAGACGCGCAGAACTAAAAAACCGATTGATTCAAAACCCGACCCGATCCAAAATCCGATTAAAAACCACCTGCCGCATCCAGAGAGAAAACCCGCCCTCGACGCAAAAATGACGCCAAAAATGTCGGCCACCCCCCATGACTACAAGAGGGGGAGGATGACACACACGAGGAGGATCACACGATACAGCGTCTGGAACAACAACGGTACCCAGGTTTAGAGCCAAATATGCGTCGGATCCACAACTTTGGATCCCCAGACTCACACGGAGCCCCGCACATTTTCAACGTTTTTAAAAGTCTTGGATCCAGATTCTTGATTTGGATTCAGGTGCAGATTCCGACGTGGATCCATAGCAAATCCAAAACAGAGACTCCGTACTCAGCGTAACTTACAACACACATTTCATCAGGCCCACACCGCCAACAGGCACATAGAGGCGGCACCACCACACAGGGCCGCATAGCAGCGTATTCGACCCATAGTGCTGTCGCGCCCGGGTACTAGCTTGCCCATGTCCTCCGCCACCAACTGCAAGGATTTAAGTTTGGAACGAATACAATAAAAATGGAAGGAAAAGAGGTAACATATAGTTTTAGAAAAAACATGTATCGTGAGCATACTGTAAATCGTGAGCATACTGGGAAATACTAAAAGAGCCTCGAGAAGCATGTGTGTCTCTGTCTCTCAGATCCACACACCCTAGGTAGCGCACCCACCTGGACCAAGGAAATGTAAAGCAGCATGCCGCCAGACACGCCGTTGAAGGCCCCCTGAATGCCGCGCGACTTCGTGGACTCCCCATCGTACGTTTCAGCAATTGCCATGCCGATTGCAATGCCCACGGGGCACGTCAGCGAGTAAGTCAAAATCATTAGGGCGCCCTTCCGCGCTGTGAAACCGCCCCGGATTACCACGCTCGCCAGGCTGATTCCCTGCTCGCGCAAGGTGACGTGGCGCGTGAGAACGGACGCGGATACCGGTTTCAAATTCCGTGAAGAGGAATTTGTTTGACGGGCGAAACGTGAAGTGAATACAACAGCAATGCATATTTATTGTTCTCAAACCATTGGATAATAGAGTAGATAATAATAAAAGGAAATTGGACGATCGTCCCGATGGAGAGGAGGTAAAGGGGTTGTTGGGGGAGAAGCTGTGTTGGCTTCGAGGAAGCCAGGAAAAGGGCGGGGCCCCCTGCTGCCGTACAGGCCGGTAGCACCGTACGCGCTGCCTACGGCGCCGCTCAATCAGGCATTGACCTGCCCATTCGGGCGCCTGCTCACGCGCCCTTGGCGCACCCCTCAAAGCCTAGCTCGACACACTTCCCCAAAGCCCTCGGCACTCGCTGTCTTATGTCTATTCCCGAAGCGCCAGCGGCTTCAGTAATCCACCCCACAGCCACGAGCTTCATCGCGGCACACTGCAAGTCTTCGGAGGCCCCAAGCATTGGCCAAAGTAATTGTACAAACGAGCAGCTTGCGTAGTTCATAGAGGAATGAAAGCAAATTTGTCGGCCTGCTGGTGGCAAGTCGGAATGCCCGTGCGGGCAAATGGTAACGCAAGCTGGGTCTTCGAGTTCTCATACGCCATCATCTCAGAATATAATTATGAGATATGCGCAACTTTTGAGATGAGATTTAGCCCGAGAGGCGTTGATATGACTTTGGCCTCGGTCAATCGAGGCAGGCAAACTTGTTTGTGCTCATACGATTTTTGTTGGCTAGAGGCGAGATACGTTCAATAGAGAATGCAATATATATTACCAATAACGCGTTTTAGCCGGCCGAGATATTATGTTTGGTCCGTTACACGCGGACATGGGAAAACCTACAGGGCGGGGGCCCCCTGGGCGCTTCGCGCTGGGGCCCCGCCCAAAAAATCATCCTCGGTCTACCCGTATTTGGATTGGCACGGGCGAGCTTGCCCGCGGATACGGTTACGGAGTGTGTTATGCATGGTGTGGTTAGGAGTTGCATGATTCAGGGAACTGTGTGAAGTCTGATCATTGCGCCAGACGTCTGAACCTAGACGCACCGTACTCGTCCTAATCATCATCAAAATGGCATGAAACACTCGGTTGTGCCAACGTAGGGGAGAGGGTGTGATTGGGGCACATCAAACATTTTATATTAAATTAACTAACGTTTTATTATCAGATGGATTGCTGCGCGCTTACTTTCTTAATAATAGTCTCTTGTAAGTATATCACGTATCACATTCTATTACCATCTTCTCCTGCAATAATATCAATAATAAATGTTAATTTGTAGCTGGATTCTCACTGTCACTGTCATTGTGTGATTCCACAATCACAGCCTGTGACTACTGTATGTGTGTCTTACACCTTGCGGTGCGTTGCGAGTGTGGTCGCGGGGCCTCCAGACTTTTTCCTTTATAATGGAAACTATTACTTCAATGACATCCTGAGGGTTTCTAGCTCAGTGGTAGAGCAGCTGACTGCAGATCAGCAGGTCTCCGGTTCGATCCCGGAGGGGCCCTGTTTTTAGCATGTGCACTGTTTATTATTAACTTTCATAGTAAAAATTTATTTTTTTAAATTTCGCGCCCTCTGATGGAGTATTATAAGCTCCACTTATTGACTCAGCGATGTAAACACAGCAGGACTTTGTCAACCAGAGGCCCTCCCAAAACACTCCACACCAGCCACACTCTGCAGCTTCGTCCGTCTCTTTGATGCACGGCCCCACCTCACCTCCAGCCATTGATGGAAAGCAAGCGCGATAAGTAGCGAGCGAACTTCCTTCAAGTCGGTTTGGTTCACTCCTAGGGACAGGCCAATGATAAAGCTGTCCACAGGGCAGCAGGAGAAAGAGCGGAGGAGATGTCATCCGCAATGTCAAACCAGAGTTGTCGCACTGCCCTTCCTAACATACATGGAACAGAAAGGACAGCGGCTGTCGGATGTCGCTTTTGCGCGGTCTTAAGCCGTAGCGCCAAAGTTAGCTTGTGGATGTGGGTACCCCCCCCCACCCGAAAGATTCTGCTGACGAGAAAGGTCATATGTAGCTTCGTGCATTCCAGGTGATATACACCAAAGCCTTCCATACCTTCTATGCATGCTATTTCGAGCCTAATATGTCTTGAAGAATGCTCCGAAGACCACTGCTTCCGCGGCCTCCCCCATACACACACGTTGGATGCACTTCCCATGGCACCGGGAGGCGCCCCTGCGGCTAGCAACCACTCACCTATGGAAAATGCAGCCGATCTCGAACAGATACGCCACCACCTTCAACCGTAAACTGCCCATCGCCTCCACAGTGCCGGCCGCCAACCAATTGGGGGCCGATCCCCGGGACACGCACACATGACTGTGACCGTGTGTGACACCGCTGCCGCCAACGGCCCCACCGTCCATATGCAGTTCATCGCCGCTATTGCTGGTCTGCGGCTTCAGGCAGCCTTCAGCTACAGCCGCTGGAGCACGAGAGGGGGAGTTCCGCGGTGAATCCACAGCCACGGGGCACATCAGCTTGGAGGATTTGTGCTTGTGTGGGATGCTGTTGCCTGTTTTGGAAGCTCCGCCTACGGCGTGTCCTCCTCCGTCCCCATCATGCATGATGTGTGCCATGTGCTCCAACAGTATCATGAGCGCGACCCCGCCCAAAGCACAGGTGCCCCCAAGGGGATATTCCACTCCCCCCAACTCGGACATTTCCTCCACAGCCTCTGCACAGACAGACAGACGGACAGTGGGCGCACGGGGATGCATGCAGAAGAGCAGACAAGGTTAGGTTAGAATCGTAGGCACTAACCCAGGCATTAGGGTGAGAGCGCATCGCTCAACAGAAGGCCGTGTGTTTGGCTGAGACGGCGGCATCGGAGGCGAGGAAAGGGGAGATGGAATGTTGGGGATCAGTAGGCTGAAGGAACACGATTAACTGGCGTTGTAACAGCGAGCCCCGGCCATCCGCGGCATGTGAAACTCGTTCATCAACTTTAAGGCTCACGTGTCCGATAAGATACCATAAGGAAGCTGATCACCCACACAGAATTTACGGATTCTCAAGACGTACCTGGGATGATATGCACCAGTGCTAAAGCCGCAATGACTCCCGCAGCGAAAGAGCGCACCAGGCGAGTAAGCATACCCTCCGGGTCTTGAAACATCTGCGAAACGATATGATGTCAACGATTTCTAGCACGGCTCCGCGAGTTTTGCTAGAGACATGATCAAGAGTGCTAGTGCGCATTACGCAATGACCGAATGCAAATTTATACAAGGTGAATGCGTGAAAACGATGGAACGGCGGCCGTCGCGAAAGGATAGCACCGACCGTGCGGCAGCGGCGCATTGATTGTATACAGGCGGTGCGATATAATGCCGAGGATAGCAAATGATGTCTGCATGCACCTTCGGATACTGGGGATATCTGCACACGTCTGTCGAACAGCCGACAGCGGCCGACGACTGACACTGGCACAAGAAAGTGGCCGTGTCGCACCTTAACGAATAAAGGCGGCAAGCCTCCGAGGAGCCCCGTCGCAAGGATTACAAATATGGATACTACACGTAATGTCTTTGTGTCATCTTGCGCACTCGCGCCCGAGTAATCGGCCGCATCGTGAACATCCTCACGTAAGTTCGATGATTGCAAAAGAGAGCGCGCAAGCTGCCGTCTGTCCATGATATCAACACTGTGTAGGCATGTGCTCACAAACCGGCAGTAAGACGACAGACTCGTTAAGAGAGCAACGAAAACCGATGTAGTCTTACAAATACTTTTAAGCCGCCGGTCGAGGGAGGCAGCAACTCGAAAACCGCCGTCGCCGTACGTGTGTCAAGCTTCGGAGCACGGTACAGGATGCTCTATGAACGGGGAATACTATGTTACTGATATATGATACCCCTTAACGCGATCCAGAGCTCCACGCCTCCACGCAGTGCACATTGTCACTAGAGGCACTTGAGGGCGTTGTACCTATATGGGTCAAACCAATTCTTGATATTTAGAAATTAATGAATAAAAAATCATAACTCAAATCCGGTCTCTTTGCTTTTTAAATCTGTGCCTGTCGAAATTCCTGGTTAAGAGTAGTAAACATACACTTATCACGACGCGCCGAGGACGGGTAGCCACGATGGGCCTTTGGTCGAGGTCCGCGTAAGGATTTGTCACAAGCTACATGTACCGTTACAGAGGTTCCGATGCCTCGCGGTGGCTCTAGCACTCTATCGCGCTGGTCGTGCCATTTCCTTGATAGCGTGAGCGTGCACAATTGTGCACGCGAGAGGACGCGAGAACATGCAGCAAGGCCGGGTCCATCTGGGTCTGCCCCTGATTTGCTGCACCGTCTAATCAGCGCGGCCGGCAACGCACGTAGGACTGTAAACCGAAACAGTATATACATTTCGCATCATAATTGACGTTACAGTGAATCGACCGGAATACCGGTGCTGCCCCAACCAATACACCCATGACCCATACAGTATGGGCCATACTGTTTCTCCACTGTTTCCGCTGCTGCCATCGGCGCTATTGGAGACCGCCAACAACGCACATGCGTCACAAGGCCTCGTAGTGGAACTCCACGACAGCCTTGTTGCCGGCGCCCCTTGCATCACCACCCTTCCCTCCGTGGCGTTTGCCTGCAATGGTGGCCTGCTCCGTCCTGCAGGTCGCCCATTGGCGCGCCCCACTTGCGCGCGGCTGCTGTTCTACACTGACCCCGCTCAACCATCGACCTGCCGGCACTCTTCAGCGCCTTGCAGAAACAGATGCTCAGCCCAGCCCAGCCGGTAGCGCTGAACTAACTGAAAAACACTGTCGTGCCGGCCGGTGTGTCTGCGAGCTGTGTTTTATCATGGTGATCTCGGGATTCATAACAGGTCTCTAACCTCCTAAATGTTCTGGCCCCGTCCGGGTAACGCTTCGGCGGCAAACCCCTAGCGCGGCACCTGGTGATGCAAACGGCGGACATGGCTGTTGCTGCTGCCGCTGCTGTGTCCCCGGGTGTGGGCGCGGCTGTAAGTTTAGGCTGGGATGGTATGATGCTCTCTTAAAAGGGAGAAAGACTACAGAGTGGTGCTTTCCGGGCGTTCACAACAACAACTCCTTGGCTGAAGGAGTGGGGGACGCAGGTGCAGCAGGTAATAGGGTTTTTGCGCTCTCGCTCTCACACACAAACACGCACACACAATGATGAAACCAATTTCGAAAGTAAATGGTTACCTGCTAAAAGCGGCGCCCCTTTCCAGAGCTCCGGTAATTCCTTTCCGTCTTTCAAGTCGTGGCCCGTCCGTAAATAAATGAATTTGTAACCGCCATCACTTCGCCCCGGCTCCTCCTCACACAACCGGCAGATTGCCCACCACCAACACCAACTCCAACACCAGCACCAGCCTGATAACCTCACGACGGCTTTCTTCTAAATTACATCATCATCTTCGTCGTGACCATCACCATTGTCAGCATAATAATAAAGATTATAAAAACATCATTACGTATGTCATCATGGCAGTTATTTCCCATTCCCAGATCGTTCCGCCTCGAGTGGTGTTCCGATTGCGTTGTTGGCTTCATCCGCACTGCCCCTACTCAGACCCAGCCCTGTGTCACAGCGCTGGAATTCGAGCGTTACGGCCATGTGCCCCGGATGTGAGCCGATGGCCGCTGACACGGTCTTGAAGGTCTTCGAGAGCAGGTGGTGGTGGTGCCCGGGAGGAGGCAGAGAAGGAGGAAAAGATGAAGGATGGTAAAGGAAGAAGGCGGGTAAAAAGGTTAATTTGTGTACGTATTTATGTACATATGTATGTGTGTATGTACGTATATATGTGCATATGTATGTATGCATGTATGGAACAGGGGGGTATACCTTCACCCGTGGCAGCTACCCTGCGAAACCCTGCCTTCCCCGGTATTTCGGGGCACCCCCATCCAGTCACCCTAGTGAACTTCTCAGTGGATCGCTCAGGTTATGCACCCACCACCAGCATCCAACGGAAACTGCCGGATCGACGGCGGCCCAATTCCATTCCTGGTCGGCTCGCAGGTTAACTTTATCCCAGGTCACCACCGTCCATCAACTAGGGGCGCAATGCCTTCCACCATCGGAAGGATTTTCGACCTGGCAGGTCTCGATTTCGGGATCTCCCGGGGGCAATGGTCGTGCCTTACCAGTAGTGCCTAACCTAGCTATAGTGTATGTATACACTATCGTGTATGTATAACCTACATACGTATGTATTATGTACGTATGTATGTGGTGGATGGCAGTGCCGAATTATTGATCATGTGAAAAGAGGTGTGAGCCATATGGCCCATGACATGCCATGCCATGCATGCTGCAGCACCGCCATTACCACGATGCTCGGCGGACGATCACAAATAACATAAACGGATATGCGAACACCCAACACTAAACAAATGATTAACTGAAGTCCTCACCTCCCCCTGCACTAGTAGTCGAACCACCTGCTGCCCTCCCTTGACTGTGGCTCCCCCGTAGTCGCTCTCCGTGGTGTAAATGACGCCGCTGGTCGCTATGAGCTGATCACCCTGCACGTCATGAATCGTACAAGTTGACATTACGCCGTACGGCCGTACTACATGACAGCCGTAGATGCGTGACGATCGCGCCAATTACCACACACCCCCACGCCTCCCCGCCTTGCCCATGCCATGACGTGAAGAACACGTCGCGCGAAACACGCACACAAACGCCACACTAGACGCATGTACGCATTTCTAAGTGAGGCGGCTTGGTGAGGAGGCGACTTGCATGCCCACAAACCGTTTATCCCTCGACGTGACTTACAGACGCTAGCCACTCACTCACCACTTTCACTCGGCCATCTCGCGCTGCGCTTCCTTCTGCCTTCACTTCCACCTGCAGTACAGCGCAGCGTGGTAGGTTCGTACGCACAGCATATCCGGATAAAGATCATCGTCCCATGGAAAGTTCCTTTCCTGCGCGAACATTTCGTTCCTTCCCCCCATCGTTTCTTCAACTTCCAGCCAGAAAACCCCGAGCGATTGGCCTCCGCTGCTGCTCCTACGCGGCACCCGACGCACCACGAATATGTTTCCGCTCTTGACGTCCTGCTCCAGTACGATTCCGAGCGGCTTTCTCAAGGCTACAGAGTATCGGGAGCAGCCTATTGGGACCTGAAAGGCGGCAGGGGAAATGCAGGGATCGGAACGATAGGAAAGACAAACGCATGTAATCATTCACCCGTAATAAAGAGAAGGAACGGTGTTTCGCTAGTTTGCTCCGATAGTTTAGTTTCTCGCAACGGGGTACGATGCTTACTGTACCAAGACCAGCGAAGATAGTGGATACAGATAAGTATGCTTAGCAGCATTTTTAGAAGTATAAGAGATAGAAAAAGGAAAGGTTACGTTTAGATTTGAGTACACCCTAGTTAACATCAGCGCAGCTTAACATCGCGTTGACATCGTAATGCCTGCTTTTGATCAGACGGAATGCATGCAAGCTTTCCGGTATTCGCGCACCTGATCAGCTGGTTGTCCGTTACTCGACACGGCATGCAAACGCACACGAGGCGCCCTGCTCACTACTCGTGCGCGCCCAAAGCTAAGATGGATAGTGGTCTGTCGATTTGTTGCAAGGAGCATCGCGACTATGCAATAGTACACACTACGGTGCCCAAGACAGTTACAGATCCAAGGCACGTAAGGCGGCAACTGTGAAAAAGAGAAACGTTAGGAAAGGTGTCAGGACACCCAGGCCGCAAAATTTGAGACGCAACGGAGTGCGACGGGGCTTACCAAGATTTTTACCCTCCGAAACCACGTCTCGGTGGGAATAGTGAGTTTGAAAGCCTTAACGTATCATCATATTAAAGGTCCATCATACATTGAGTGGAATGCCTGTATCTGCCAGAGACGCCTGGCCACAAAGAACACATGCCCCCACTATGCCATGGACGTAGCAATAGTATCAGAACGGCAAATCGCTCGGAAGCATTTATTCGGTCTTCTAGCATCCCGCCGGGCCAGTGGTGGGAATCACGTAACAAGCGCGGGCTCTTCGTTCAGTGAAGATGCGATTGTTACAGTGGACCCCGAACGGGTCGAGTGCAGCGCCCATAGGAGCGCCTCCCGCACAACACTGTGGGCCTTATTCAAAAAGAACTCGGCCAGGCCGTACTAACTTCACTGGACACACGGCCTCAGTTAGTACGCTTAAACAGAAAATTGAGGCTCCGACGTGCGCCCTCATACTTCGTTATTGTATATCGGTAAACGGCAAACAACCATGTCTGCGTCATTGACATATAAGAAAGGGTGATTGTGAGGTACATGATCCCAATGTTTTGGCAAGTAGTCCCGTGCCGCAAAAGCAGTTAAACGGGCCCAAAAGTCAGAGATAACCTCGTAAGTAATGCGGTTAAGCGATGGCGTTGATATAGGCATGTTGGTCTGGAGACCTTCCCTAAACAACAAACGGCGACCGAGATTGAGTGAGCTGATGGCCGCAAGGCATACAACCTCCCATACACACGCACAAATCCAGGTTGGTGGAATGCCCAACCACAGGTTAGCCCGGTTGAAAAGGTCAGGGAACTGAAGTTCGTTTTGCAGAGCTTCACGAAGAGCCAACGCGACAGTACAATCCCAGAAATGATGCCGACGATCCCCACAAAGCATGCGTACACCACAGGGGCACATAGCAGCCTGTATACCTCTTTGACGTTGCGCCCTATGCATAGGAAAGGCAGGGAAACCATCAAGAGCCAGCCTCCAAAGGGCTTCTTTATGCTCGTTATCCCACCGAAGTCTCCACATGCGCGACAAAGTACGACGGAAGTCCAACAAAGTATTGGCCAAGTTCTCCGGCGATAAGACGATATCAACAGCATCCAAAATAAAATCTTCATGTTTTATATCAAGCGTTCGTAAAGAAGGTGCCATTAATAAAGTCGTCGCAAACTTAACCGTTACTTGAGAGAAATGCAGTAACACTTGACCAAATCTCCATCCCAAGCTTTTGACAATTCTTTTCCAGGCCTCTTGCGGAGGCGGTATTTCAAGGTTTCTGTCATTAATAGCCACTATCGCCGCTATGGTCCATTGCGGGGGTAGGCGGTCGATAAGTTGCGATATACGCGTTATGGCAGTCGCCCCCGACTGACACGATGCCGGCAGGGGATGCCTCGGCGTAAGCCCTAATATGCCCCGTACCACGATAGTACGAAACAGATTCGTACAATGAAAGTGTTGCGCCTCAGTAAGGCCTTGTGCACCAACCATGCGCACCAAATTCCACGTAGACGACATAGCTGTGTGGCACAGTGAACGTTTACCGATGAACCTATGCAGTGACTACGCTGTAAAGGGCTGGAAAAGCCCAGGAACCTGAACGCTAAAGCCCATCGATTTATAAAGTAAAACAGATGCTGAGAGGCAAGAGGGTCAATATCGTTGTTGATATGAGGAGTTTACTGCTGGTCAAATTGCAACGTCGCCGCTTTGCAACTTCTGCGTTTGCTGCTCGCGAAGCCTGCTGAGCACAAAACAAAGCTCGCCGTTTGTCAGGTAAAGCCATGTTTTAGTGATCGTCGTAACGGAATGCCATGTCATTGGGAGGAGGGAAACACCTGAAGGTGTCACGTGCGTAGGGCCTGGTGAGGCAGGAGTGGTGAGGCGAGGAAGAAAAGCATGGGGGAAGTGCGCCTTATATATAGGGCGATGGGGGAAAGCGCGCCCTACACATAGCGCGAAATTCCTCTTTCACGGCTTTGTGGACTTGCTCCCTAAATCAGTAAGACGATACATACCTTCGGCCAGTTTTGGCAACTAAATGTTCCTTCCTCCAGCAAGTTAAAGCTTCGTGCATGCAAAGTCAGCCGTTCAGCGCAGCTGCACAGCTACTCCTGGCCAAACTTCCATGGCCAAACCCAGCCGACTAACTTACTGCAATATACTCTGTTCACCCAAATTTTCCCTGCATAGAGTATGATAGATTGTCAAGTGCGTTAGACAAATTTCTGCATTGTAATCGGCCTGCTGTCTGCCTTTTCTTGGGTTGTACTTCTGGTTTTGGCTGCAAGTAGTACGATTTCGGTATCGGCCGAAAGGATGGCTTGCGTATGGCAAGGATTATTCTCTAGTGGTTTGGCTCTAAGTCCTAATTAATGTTTTGCCTCAGGAATTCCAAAAGAAGCTCAAAATCTATCCGGCGAAAGCATGCGTGGAACTGGAGGCGCAAGTGCCTGCATTATCATTAAGTTGTGTGTGTAAACTGGATAGCGGAGCTATCTAATGCTCTAGTTACAGTGCGATCACCACATCACGAGATGGATGAGGGCTCACGGTATCCTGGCTCATTGGTCGTTCAGCATGTGAAGCAACAGGCCATGGAAATTGTTGATAAATATAGACGCCGGAGGAAACGAGCAACAGGTACTTCCCTAGTCCAACTTGACTAAGCGCAAACCAATGCACGCGAGACAGGCTTGTCGTTCATCTTGGGGTATTCTGTCGCTGCTGGTAAGGATTAAGCTCACCGGTATAATCTCCTAGGTGCATCTTCCTTTTGCTCTTTGCGGCACCTTCCTACATCGTTATGACCTCGCGTGAAATTCGTCCATTTTCTTTTGCTCATGGCATTCCCCTGCAATACATCTTGCTCTTGCTGCGATGAATTGAATCAACTTTCGTCATGGGACTGCCTTGTCGCAGAGCTGCCCCGAGCTGTCTCTCTGATGCTTGCTTGGGAGGGTGCCATTTTGGCGGGAGCTTTCCTGGTCGCCATCGCTCATGTGGCTGCGAGCGCTTACATGATGGAACGCTTTGACGAGCGGACACGGTGCGGAAGGGGCGCTGTTCGGGACGCTTTTGATCTGAGCCTTCATCCCACCCTCGTTTCTTCCATGCGAATGTCCGGCTTTCACCACTATGTAAGCAGCTTCGGGCCAAATGAGGCTTAAAACCGCCGCCCTCGTCAGTGCCTTGGCCTCCTCCATACCGTCCCTTCAATCTGCGCCATCTGGGTCACATCCACAGTCCAGGGTTATACTAGATGAACCGCATTTCTCGTCCAAATGATCTCAGACCCACGCTCTTTCAGTTTCCAACCCATCCCTTCCCCCTCTTGCCTCTTCCCCCTCTTGCCGCAATGGATGAAACATTGGCCCATGTTTACCCAATGCTGCCCCCTCGCCCGCCTTCCAATCCTCTCTTCCTGACCTTGCTTCCCCCCCCCCTTCCTCCTCCTCCTCACGGCTCTGGGGCTTTATCCCCCCTCCTCTACACCCCCCTGGTTGCCCGCCCTTCAGGCGCACCAGCCTGGTTCGGTATTACCAACAACGTACAGAGCTGGCGGCGGAGGCTGTACGGCACCTGCAGGTATGTGTTTTTGGGGCCCTATTGCTCCTGAAGCTTTTGACCCAGATCGGCTGTACGACACACTGGCACGTATTGTGCGTCTTCTTCTCCCCCCCACACACACACTTATTTCTCTCTCTCTTTCTCTCACTTTCCTCTCTTTCTCTCTGTGCACCACCCTCGTCCCTGCCGTACCTCTTATGAGCTCTTTTCTATGGGGCTGTTCCCCTTCATTCCCTCCTGAATCCTAGCCGCCCTTTTTTCATCCCTTCACTGGCGCACGACACCTGAGGCCACAGTCGCTCGGGGGCCCGCTCGCACATGGAATTGTGTTTTTGTTTACCTTTCTCCCCCCCCCCTCCCACAGGAGTCAATCGACTACTACTCGCGTCACACAGCCGCAGTGGAGCGCCAGCTGGAGTGCAGTACGGCAGGCTCCAGAGAGTGTCGTAGACGACTGGCGGAGCGGCGGCGGCAGTTGGAGGCGGAGGTGACGGCGAGCCTGGCGGGCGGCGGCAGCGGAGGAGGAGGAGGAGGGCCTCTGGCAGCGGCTCTGGCACCGTGTCGGGCGCTGTACTTAAGATGGCAGTTAGACCGCTGGCGACGGGAGTTAGAGGTGCGCTCGCGCGTGCGCGTGTGTGTGTTTTGCGGGTGTGTTTTGCGGGTGGCGAGGTGTGGCCGGGGGGCCCCCGAGTGGAAATGAAGAAGCGAGGGGAAACGCAGCGAGGGCTCCAGGGGGGCCGTCTCGCGTGCGGATCTGCTGAAGCTAAGGCACTGATGAAGGGTTCCCACGTGCACAAGAGTGTCCTAATCGTGTGGGGAAATGAAGCCGTGTGTGTATGTATGTATGTATGTATGTACTGTCTTAACCTTATGTTTGACCTTGAGGCCCTTCTTCCCCCCCTTGCTCCCTCGCTCCATCCTCACAGCACTGGGACGCAGGCGCACACCATTTAGAGCAGTCGCTGGCTCACGACCAGCGGCTTGTCAACACGGCCCGGGACAAGGTGCGGGACGGACGGGGGTTGGGGGCGCTGGACCCGGCGGCGAGGTGTGTGGGGGCGTGGTGGGTTGAGTCATGGGGGGAAGGCCGCGGCCCTAGAAGGCACGGCGTGGCTAGGCGGGGGGCTTCCTAACCGTCTATATCTATCTATCTATCTATCTATCTATCTATCTATCTATCTATGTACATATAGATAAATATCACATATTCTCCTCCTTTTCCGCCTCTTTGGAATCCTCCTCTTTCTCCCCCGTTGACCATAAGCCCGCGTTTCACGTATTTTTTCAAGCTCTTTTTTTCCCCACTTGCCATCCCCCCACGTTGCTCCGGACCCCCCCTCGACCCCCGAGCCCCGCATCAGCTCCGGTCTCTCGTTCGAGAACTCCGCAAAGAGGCGACCACGTACGACACCCTGTACTCGCGGCTACAGGCCTGGCGGAACTACAGCTGCCGTACGGTGGTATTTTCTGGGGGCGGCCAGCTGCCGACGATATTGCCGGAGCTGGGCCTGTACGGCAGCGCTGAGGAGCCTCGTCGTCGCCACCGGGGCGGCCAAGGCACGGATTCCGCCGCCGACGGCGACGGCGACGGGAATAAAGACGATGTGGCGGATGGGGATGGCTGTAACACTGACGTCACCGCTAGCGGCGGGGTCTGTGAGGTTGGCGGCGGCGGCGGCGGCGGCGGCGGCGCCGGGGGTACAGAATCCAGCGGCAGTGCGGTGATATGGTGTTGGACAATGCAGGTTGGTGACAATGGTGGTTGGGCGAGTGATCTGAGCGGTAACATTGGGTAACGTTGCGGCTTCCTTCCTCCTTGCCGGGGAAGTTGCATAATGTTGCATGTTATTGTTTATTTGCTGCTAGCTGTCCGGCCGTATTGGCCCCCGTACTGCCCCCCGAGGTCAGGAGTAGGCACATCCTTACCCCTTCTGTTGGTCCATACATACATATATACATACATACATACATACACGCTCCTCCTCGCCCTTCCATGGTCAGATTTACACTCCACGATGGATGGATGACGATGATGACGCGGGACTGGACCTCCTGTCATCGACACCACGTGGGGCGGAGGCGCCCGGTGATCGAGAGGAGGACGATTATGATGATGATGATGATGAGGAGGAGGAGGAGGGGGAGGGCGGCGAGCATGGGGCCGGCGGCAGTGGCGGCCTTCCCGGTTTTTTAGCGGAGCTATGGGGCCTCGGCGGGACGCACCGCTCGTAGAGGTCATCGTAGGACCGTAGCGCTGACTACTAGACGTGTATCGTTTCTTGGCAGGGCCCAATGCTGTCCAAATGTCTATGTTCTTATAGTGGTAAATCGCTGCTCTAAAAACGAACGTGTCCGCTTGCCAGATTGTAAGGCAGTTAGAAAGTCAATAGAAAGTCGAGGTCTTGTGGCTTGAGGCTTATGACCCGCCTGGGTGGGTATGTGACCCGCCTGGGTGGGTATGGTCGTGGTAATGGTGGTGTATATTATGTTAGTGGCGGCAAGGAGGGACCTGGAGAGCCGTTCGTGAACGGCGAAAGACAGAAGCACCCAAGCGTTACCCCCGCGCCAAGGTGGTTACTAGCAGGGCCTTTTCTTACGCGCGTGCGTTTTGCTATGGGGCTGTCAGACATGATGTCAGGAGGGCATAACGAGGAAACCTGTGTAGCTGATCCGAAACTTGTCCCCGACAAGTTGGGTGTTTGGATCTCCGGGGCGAATCGTGACAAATTCGTGATATCCATTTTCGTAAAGCTCGGCGAAGAGCGGCTCTTCTATAGGGGTAGTCGATGGGTCGAGAAAGGAAGGTTCCTGGCGAAGGAAGCTTGAAAAAAAACGGAACAATGAAAGCAACGACATCACCAGAAACCAGATCAACGATCTTGAGTAGGCCTCCTAACGCACATTATTACCTTGTCCAACTGACAGACTAACAGCCAATAACGACATAATACACAAGCGACTCTTGCGTCCTAATTAGCCTATCCTTTTCCCGTTCCTGGCTCTCGTTCCTCACTTCAAAATATCCACGTAGATCGTCCATATTATTAAACTCAACTCAACTAACTAACTGCCAATCGATACGGTATAAAACTTCGCTTCATGTTCCACTTGCCGATTGTTGCCGCCGCCACGCATGTTGGACCACCACCGTGCGACCACCATCGAGATCGCCATCCCCTACTCTTTCATCAAGCAATTTCGATTGCCCTACCTACCTACCTGCCTACCTACCTGCCTACTTACCTGCCTGCCTGCCTGCTGGCCGCTTCCTCCATCAAATGCAAGCACGCTGTAGCCATGCATGCATACTTAGATACATACATGCAGGCGCGCCTCTGCTACGTTCGCGATGGGGATGCTATGTATGTATGTATGTGTATATATATGTACGTATTATATGTATGTGTAGTTGTGTGAAAGCAGTTGGATATAGCATCCCACCCGTGGCCATTAACCCGGCAGTCCTTGCCACCACACCAACCTGACTTTTAGGGGAACCCTCGTCCTTGTAATCTGTGACGACTTTTGCCCCAACCATAAAGTATGTGACCTTCTATTTTCCGGTCCAACACCCAACATCACCACCACCACCACCACCACCACCACCACCACCACCACCAGCCAGTGGACCAACCTGCCGAATCAACGACACCGCCAACTCCAGACATCTTGATGAGGCTCTCAGGTATAGCCGATATGGCAGTGTCCATCATCATTCATCATATGGGCGTGCATCCCATCCAACCTAATTTTTTGGTAGGTTGTAAAAGTAGCAAAAACCCCTAAGTTGTCCAAGAGCTCCTTGATGATGACGGAACAGATCCTGGAGCCCTCCAGAAGCACACTGCCACCGAGCCTCTTAGCACACCAGCTGTCCTGTTGGAACGTGATGATCATGCTGCCTTCCGCCTCGCCCTCCGCCTCGCAATCCGCGCCTCGCCCTCCTAAACACTCCCCCTCGCCCTACACACCGCCCTCCACAGGTCCCCCCTCCTCACTTCTACTCCCCCTCCCCCTCCCCCTCAGCCGCCTCCGGGATGTGCGGACTAGCCCCCTGGATGATAATCCCTCCGCGCTTCCCCGGCACCACGCTGCCGGCCATAATCTCCGCATAGCACTCAGGCAGCGGGCGGTCATCGGGCGGCGCCAGCCACAGGCGCAGCAGGTGCCGCGTGTGGGTGGGGCTGTCCCGGAAGGCTCCACGGTAATGTAGGCACGTGTGGTTGGACAGCAGCTGCACGTCTCCGGGCCTCAGTACCATGCGCAAGCTGAGCTCGGGACCGGAGGCGAGCTCGTTGAACAGGCGCATGGCTTCGTAGTGCTCGGGCTGCAGCTTGGGTACCTCAGGGTGGCGCTGGCTGAGGAGGTAATAGTTGTCCGAGTAGTTGACGGACAGGTAGCCCTTGTGGTAGTTGAACACCGGGATCTCGAAAAAGGGCTTCTTGCCTGGTTTCAACGGTAGGGCGGAGCGCGGGGTAGGGGTAGGGGTAGGGGTGGCCTGCAGTAAAAAGAGGCCACTGGCGTCATACATATGCATATGCACACGAGAGGCAAAAATTCGCAACAAAGCAAGCAAGAAATACGGGGTGAGAGAAATGCGCACAGGAGACAGGACACAGCACACAGCACGGGGGGGTCACGCAAGGGGCCTTTGGTTTCCAAAAAGACCATTTGTTGACTTGTCTGTCAGCCAAATACACGGGGGGAGGAGGGGCCAGAGAGGAATACACACATTCACGAGAAGTGTGTGTGTGTGTGTGTGTGTGAGAGAGAGAGTGCGTGGGTGTGTGTGAAGAGTGTGTGTGTTGTGTTTGGAAATGGAAGACGCCCTGGAGCTCCCTTTCCAATAGAACCCATCGGGGGGCTTCCGAACAACAAGTCGGTATGTCAGTCAGTCATTCCCTTTCCTCACCCTCAGGTATCTCAGCCTTCCGATCGAAGAACCAAGGACCCGTCAGCACAGGCATCAGGTGAGGTACCCGACGCAGTATCTCGTTGTGTACGGAAATGGAAGATGACCAGCCGCTGTCGCCGCCCTCCTCAGCATTAGACAGGCACAGCAGCGCTGCGAGCGGTTGGCAATGCGCAGTTGGCAGCGGTTGTCAGTTAGTTGGTTGGGACTTGGCGTGCCCCTGACCCGCGGCGAAATCCATAAAATAATATTAGTGTGAATGCACCACTCAGGATGTCATCCTGCAGCATGTTATCCTTTATTAAGCATTTAAAAGCAAAGCAAAGGTCGCAAAGCAACTGACGCCGTCCAACCTGTCCGTCTGTCTGTCTGTCTGCCTGGACCGCTCACTCACTCACTCATTCGCTCGCTCGCTCGCTCCCTTACCAACCAGATCGGCAGGCCCGTCGTTGTGCCAGGGTTGGGCCGCATTGGACCTGTACAGCCGGGTTATGGGGTCGCCCGGGTCGTGTCCGACGTCCTTGATGTGCCCCACTAGGTGCCCCCCGGCGTTCTGCGGCACTGCTCGGCCCCAGTGCAGCCCCAGCAGCCAGTACGCGGCCAGCTGCTGCTGCCGGCTGTAACGCCAGACAGGCACGCCGCGAAGCAGCGCCCAGCCGCGGCCGAACTGCGCCTCCCGACCGGCCTCGAACAGCGGACCGGACAGTGTGGGCAGAGCGAAGTCCGACAGAGCGATATCCTAACCAGGCAACGCATCAACGCGCATCAAAGCTCAGGAGAGAATAATGAAATGTTATCATTGGAATTTCACAAATGCCTCTCTGGTCTGGTTTAGAGACACTACTGTAATTATCTGTTTCAAGGTTCAGGGATCAACTCCTGGGCGGGCCTCCTACATAGTGGGAAGCTGGTTTGTTGGGGAATCGAACGCTGCTCCGGAGTTTGGATCCCGGTGTCAAGTTTATTCGGAGGAGGTGGGTTCGAATCCCCCCCCCTGATCTCCCGGGTGAATCAGATCGGGGTGTTGAAGACCGGAGACACTTGATTGGAGTGTTGAAAAGACTGGAGGAGGTTCCTCCAGTGCGCTGGGTGGATGAAAGAGGGGCACATTATGGTGATTTTTATACACTTCGCCGCGGAGCAGGGTCGGAGGAATAATTCCGCATAGAGCCTGGACTGGGCTGTATACCAGATGGTGGTTGGCTAACGAAACTGGGCGGCGGCAGGATTCGCAAGGATAGGGTGCCGATTGGCACCGGTGTGAGTGCATGGGTAGATCGCGAAGCTGCAGAGCTTGCGCTCGGTGGAACGGAGGTAGCTTGGCATCTGAGCTGGTGTGTATGTAGCTGGCCAGAGGATTCGAACGGGTGACGGCGCCTTGCGTCGAAATGGGAGGACGGTAGGACTCTGACCGATAGATATCGCCCCTCCAACGATGGCATGCTTCCGCGGTCGTTCCCGTTAGCGTACGGTTAGGTGCCCCTGGCCAGCGTCAGGCCCGGATCGATATGTAAAGCACAGACAGACAGAGCGACACGCACCTGCAGTCGTTTGCCGCTCGCAAGCACCGCCTCCACGGCCCCATCCAACTCCGCCACGTGGGTGGCGTCCAGGTGCAGCATGTGGTTCTCCAGGGAGGGGAAGTCGGAAGCGGTCCAGGCGTCCGGGCCCTCGATGATGGTGTACGGCACCACAGAGCCTTGCCTGCTCACGAAGTTGATCCACATGCATTGGGGCACGGACAGGAGAGACGGGCGCAACTAGATTCCCAGCCCGCGCAAGGGCATACTCATTCCACGCAGCGTGCATGAGCAAATATTGCCAACACGAACAGTCGTGCAAGTCGCCGTTCAGTTCGAAGCGCGGAGAGCACTACTGGTAGTAAGTTAGCGAGAGAATAATATAAGCAATATGATCCGCGTATTTAATGGACACGAACGACAGAGTTATTGGACGTTTGAAAAGGACGCGGCATCGCACCGCCGCGCTTTTCGGATTTTTTCGCACGCTGCGGCCATCCCAAGCCATAAGCATGCGACTTTGCAGATGCCTTGCTGTTCAATAATAATATTGTAACGCATTTTATACGCAAAATTCCTGGGTTGTCATCAAGCGACGATGCTTGTGGCGGCAGTGACCAATGGGACCGCTGGCCTAGCAAAGATGGAAAGGAGAGGTGGCATTCCGCTTACCTCGCCGCGCATCGCTGGAAAAACGCACCTGCAAGTCGGCAGCTTGGTTGTCGTTCCCGCCATCTTCTAACCTTCAGCGTATGACCCTTACTACACTGTTTTCGACCTGAGGTTTGAGGGCTGCATCAAGGACCAAACTGCGGAAGCCTTGGCTGCTGCTCTCTTCTGTGGCCCCAAACTGCCGAAATCTAAGCTACCTAAGGCTTTTTATAGGCGGCGAGCCAGGGAGTCTTCCGCTGCCCTTTGCGCCTTGTTGACGCGGACTTGACGCGCGTTTGAGTCAACAAGTACAGGCCAAAGGTCTCGTACGGAATCCAGCGGACCTCAAGGCCTTCTTTTTCCTTACTTGCTTACGTTGAAAGGCCTGGAGGAGGTCCCATGTAGGAAATTGAGCAATTGCGCCCTTACAAGGAGCCGCAAAGCGGCAAAAGAACCCCTAGGGGTCTCGCAGTCATGCTCAGGGCTTTGCGTAATATGTTATCATTTCCGACTAATCCCTGAACATTAATACAGGCGTCAAGGAAAGCCATATGAAAAATGAGGTTACATCGGATCCGACCCAGCAGTGCTACCCGCACCCAATTATTGTGAAGGCCAGGAAAGACCCGAAGAGGCACCACCAGGGCCTTGAGGGCCTTGAGCCCCGTACCGTGGGCCTGGACAGCACCAAGCAACCGTAGACACCCCCTTGCCCCGCACCATTTCTAAGGCGACACTTTTAAGCAGGATGTGTCGGCCCGAGAGCGGGGGACAGAATAAAGAGCGGAAGGGCAAATTAGCCGACCATGGGGCAGCCCTATTAGCGCCATCTGCCACCAAGGCCACTCTCCCCTGACCCACAAACCTACGCCGATTGAGGCAATCGGCCCCACCGACAACAGTGCGCCATGCGAAGTAGCTGGGCGCACGAATCCAAGGACCTGCAGTGCCTCGCTCCGTAGCCGAGAGTTCTTTGCTGGACACGCAAGTAGGAATTCAGCGCTCCTGAAGGTAGGGTTTGCGATGCAAGAACCTACTCGCGCGGCCAGCCGTCTCCAAGGCCTTGAAATGCCCTTGTCCCGTCGCGGCGTGAGGAAAAAACCCTCGCCGTTGAGGATGAGGGAGGATTTATCTGTTTGTACAATTGTCTATCAGTGTCGCTGTAATCTGAATCATGTCCGGTCGTTTCTCCAGCATAATAAATAACGACACGCCCCGCGCGCTCTGAAGCCAAAGGCTATGACGTACGGCATTCTTCCAAAGTCTCTCCTCAGCCTGTTTTCTAATCCTTCTACGCGTGCAGAACCTCTGTATATGGAAGCACATCAGGTGGTGCTATTACTGGATTGGTTATAGCATTATGCAATACGTTTTAGTCGTTCTCCTCTTTTACGCAACGCTACTTGACCGTGCTCATCCACTTGACCTAGTGAGCGAGGCAGATGAACGCCAAGAAATTCCTGAAGGATCACGCTTTGCAGCGGACAAATGTGTCTTTATTTTCGCAACTCCTCATTCGGGATCAACTGCCCTTATGGATGCTCTGAACCAAATACCACACTTCTTAATCCGTGGAGAAAATTGGGCTGCGCACTACAATCTATTCCACGCATACGAGTAAGAACGCTTTTGCCAAAACATTTAGTCAGCCCCAATAAAGAAAGTCCAGCATGTGGGCCCAACCTAAAGCTCTTTTCACACATGTAAACTTCTCATTATCCCGTCAATTGTCAGGAGGATGAAAAACATACCAAGGTCGCCCGGGCAGTCGTACATCGACTGGAATGAGCACCGGGAGGCGTCCTTCCATACAGTCAAATCCTTGTACGAAGCTCAGGCGTGCAAGCGACGGCTTCCCTTCTTCCACGAGTTTCAAATTGACCGTGTCATACTTGCGACACGCGTGTTCTACAAGGTGCTGTTTGGGCATTTCGGTGATGGTGAGAGTATGTCATGTTCGGCTCACCTTCCGGGCACAAGCCCTGCTCTTGTCCGGTGCTCACTCCCCGGTCCACTACTACACAGACGTTGTAAGTGGCTATAAGGAGATACGGTAAGTGCGGTTCAGAGCGGTGGCTGCCTGCCATCGACACGATGTCTACGTTCCGCGCCACGAACCAAACCCCCAGACTCCGCGGGACAGGTATATCTGTGGAGTATCATTCGCATCGCAGCATTGCCCGGAACAGTTTTACGCATTCCTCAGTTTCGCACGTCAGACCTGCCTTAACACAAAGGTAAGTGAGGATGACCACCTGCGCGCGCTCCGCAAAGTCGCAAAGTCGCGGAGCCAAACAATGTGCCAGATCTGTTGCCTGAACGTCGTCGAACCGCACACCCCCAACCCCCCCCCCCCGACACACGCACACCACACACACACACACCACACACACACACACACACACACACACCACACACCGCACACCCCACACACACCGCACCCCCCCACACACACACACACACCACACACACACCACACACACCAAACTCCAACTTGCCACACACAGGTACTGCTGCTTACCCGGAAATTGCACTCAGCGGACGCTAACCCCGAGATGTTTGAGTCGCTCACCGGTGGCCAGAAAGTCCGCGCGATCAGGGACTTAGAACGAACACATGAGCTCTACAACGAGTATGCTCAAAACTATCCCGAACATGCATATCGAATCTGCATGGAGGATATGTTCAACCAAAAGGTGAGAATGGGAGGCTTTGTGCGAATGAATTAATGAAGGAAGGAAGAAGGACGGACGTGGTTGCCACGGTTCCAAACTACAGATTGGTGTTAATCAGCCCCCGCAAAGGGTGATGTTGATGCGACACAAAGTCGCCACCCTGACTGCATTCTGGTAGGCGGGTAGATTCCTGAAACGTATAATGACGTAAAATGCTACGTACTCGGTCCGGCTACGTAAATACAGTTAGCGGTTTACGTACATACGGGCGTACAGAACGTTCACTCCCCTCTCTCTTTCCCCCCCGCTCCCCCCCCCCCCGTTTCCCCCCCCCGCCAGACAAACACAACCCTCGCCAGGAACCTGCTGACCTTCTTACGGGAAGACCCTTCCCGCCCCATCCGGTTTACCAGGATGCCGCCGCGATGACGGAATGGAAGAGGTAACGGAAGCGACTGACCTATACAGAGCAGCCTTCTGTATGGCTAGGGGATGACTGCTGACTCTGAAAGGCTAGGGACGCATTAGGGGCTCATGGTTTTACAGCCATTAGGGATGTTAGGATGTCGTACAGGATGTCGTACAGGATGTCGTACAGCGACCACTGTGGGGATTTAATTGGCGGTAAACGTTTCTTGGAGCAGTCCTCTTAACAACCGCCGATGTCCTCGGTCTTAGAGTCGGATCGGTAGAATCGGTTCGGGGTATGGTTGGCGCATCTGACGAAAAAACAACTATCGACGCGTCCACTGCTGGTGGTGGTGGTGTTAGTGGTGGTGGTGTGGTTTGGCATCACGAGCGTGTCCTTACAGTGTATGCTGGAGCTCACGGACATACAGACAGGTGAACACGCCGACGTGCTAACCGGCAGTCAGGCAAAAAGGTAAGAGTAGAGCTTGTGCGTACGGTGCATACGACAACATCGGGATCGTTTTGCAGGAAGGGAGGGGCGTGTACTCCGCACTATATCAAAACCCAATCAAGGCATAGGGGGGCTCATAAAGGTAAGATTTAACTTAGGGTCGAGGGGGACAACCGAAAACTTCAGGTGCGGGATTGGTGGTGGAGTCCTTAACTTCCAGAGCTGGCACAGGTACTGCAAATGTCAAGTGTCGTACATGTCATTGGTGCCGCATCGCCTGCTGAGATAAGAGACATGGGGTGAGATAAGCCAAGCCCAGCATGTGCGCACGTAATTCCTCGGGGCCTGAAAAGGGAAATGGAATTTACCGGCCAGGCATGATTTATCAGCGCATTCGAGCCGTTCGTGTACCTAAAAGCCGAGAGGAGAGTGGTTGCTGCTTTTCGTTTGCTGCCTAGGGTTTCTTTCTTATTAGGGAGCGGCGAATCCAAAGCCCAGCAGAACAACTCAAACCAAATAACAAGCGCCGGCAGCAGCGCGTCCTGAACAGCCTTACATCTTGACTCCGCAGAAGTGCGCGAGGACTAGCGCTTCTCGCAGCAGGCAACATCCGGTGGCCAGTGTGAACGCAGCAGGCCGATACAGCAAGGCATACGCAGCTCCGTGCAAGTCTGTGCGTTCTGGCAAACCTTTTGAGGAGCTGTGAACTTTTCGCCTCCGGCGTGCGATTCAAAGATTCGTGGCAAGCTTTAACGCTTGAGATAAAGTATAACCCTATATTGTTTAAGCTGTACTGCATGTCAAAAAGGGTAATCGGGTTGAAACCGAGTTTTTCGGGGCCGCATAAGAGCTACTCAGATGCATTGAGATGACTTTTAGTCATTCAGCATTCAAATGGTTTGCCGCTAACACCGCATATCTGTGTTGCCCAGCTGTGCCATGGAACCCCGCTTTCGTGACAAATGATGCCGCGATCAAATTTCTAACTCAGGTTTTGTTCATTTCCACGCAACGAGGTTTCCTTTGCCAATGGAGATTTCTCGCATAATGTTCCTAACTGCAACTTTGGTTCTTGTTGGCTTTGTGAGGCAAACAACAGGTTGCATTTCTCGTACATGGTGCATTAACTCAGAATACCCGTGGACGGAAGGCCATTACTTAGTTGCACGTGAATAGCACAATGCCTCGATGATAATAGTTTCCTACTTTTACAGTAACGTGACAATTTTTCAACTGTACATCAAGTGCAATACGGCTGCCACTCCGTAACGCTGACAACATGTTGGATCGTTGCTCCTAGCGCGATTGCCTCTGCAACCCATTTTCTTCGTGGACAAAACACCACCACTTTTACCCTTGACTCACGTACCTGAAGCACGCTTACACGTTGCCTGCATTAGGATAATTTTGGCTTTCATTACCGTCTTTTTACTTACAAAGTTAGCGCCGTATTACCACTTGGTTTTCCTGTGATAACCAGCTCTCGGACATGGCTGCACAAAAGGTTGCTGCCATTGACCCTCCAAAAACTATTTTTGAGGCTGCTGAGAGAGGCCTTGCCGGATACATAACAAGAACTATTGAGCGGGCCATTGAATTCAACATTAACGTAAGTCGCAACCCGATGCTGCGCTGGGAATCAGGTAAATGGCTGAGCCAATGATTGGTGCAGACGGCCTACGTAGAATACCCTAAATGTAGATTCGTGACAAGTATCAGCGCACAGCTCTTCACTGGGCGGCAGAGGCAGGGCAGGTGGAAGCAGCTGAATGCTTGCTTGACTATGGGGTGGACCCTCTTGCCACCGAGTGCAATGGCAGGTATGCAAATCTGCAAGGATAAGATGCGTCGCATGGCGACATTCTGGAGGTTGCTCTTGCTCTTCCTCGATGTGGCCCGACTAGGTACTCGAATCCATTTATACCGCCCTAGAAAGGGTCTTTGTCTATTACTGAAAGAGACGTGATAAGGGAGGAGGCTTTGGTCTCTCCAACTTGTATACATTTGACCAGAGATTGCCGCTTCCATCTCTGCATCATGGAACCGAGATCTGCCGTACGCTTGATGTGAGAACATGCCGATTCGTGGGCATCTGCTCATGCATCATGTATTGATGACAAAGTATTTATTGTGTTTCCGATGTCGAGGGGACGCGGGGCGGGGGATTCAAGGGGGGATTCGTGGAATTGCAAGAGGAGCACTGCTGGGCAGTTGGGCAGTGCTCCTGACCCTTGCCAACCTGGCTGAAGGCTACCGAAGGGAAGGGGAAATATTCGCAGGGACCTCAGTGTGATGTGCCATTCTTCCTTCCCTTTCGGAAGCTTCCTACTGCAGAGACTATCCTATCCTAGCGCCCGTCTTTCCCGGGGGTCAAACTTGTGCGCGCGCGCGCGCACGCGCGAGGGCAACTAGCTAAAGCCATCGGGAGCTAATGGCTGGCAGGCTGGCACACTGCAGCACGTAAAAACTTTTCTTCTCAGGCAATACTTCATCTTGGTAATAGCTCCGACATAAACCCAGGAACCCCATTGGCGACATCCTTCAGCTTCGAGGCTTCTATTTAAGCTTCTTCCCCAACCGGATTATGCTTCTTAATCATGATACAGTTCCTAATCAAGCACATGGACCTTATCTATCCGAAAGAAGAATGTCGCTACGTACTTTTCGTACTCCTCCTCATGGGACACTCAATCTGTCGCTGCCAGGTTCCTCTAATCTAGGTTCCTCACGTCAGGGCAGCCGACTCAAAGACGGCTCTTTGCCAAATGCACAGCCCATTAATTATTGTAAACTGACGTGACGGATAGCGCTGTTGCGTCGCCGTAACGTGATCCCTGTACGTATGTCGGTACACCCTTCAGGACGGCTATCCACCTAGCCGCACGTGCCGGCCGCACGGATATGTTGCGGCTCCTGCTGGAGGGACGGACGCCCTCAGAACAAGAGGCAATGGTAAACCAGCCAGACTTTTTCGGACTGACACCCGTCTTCCTCGCACTTCAACGGTGCGTATTACGGACTTATGACTTCTACCTACCTACCTACCTACCTACCTACCTACCTACCTACCTACCTATCTCTGTATCTATCTATGTATCTACCTACCCGGGCGGGAAATGCGGACCCCATCGCAGGTCCTGGATGGATACTTGGGTTGACTTGAGAGAGCGCGCGAGAGAGAGGTGGACAGCCGCTGAAGGGGGATCCTAAATAATCGGGGGGGATGCCAATTCGTCTACTAGCCTGTTTGTGGCCTTTATAGACAGGGTTCGTGGCTAGTAGTAGCTAGCTTACGGCGCCCCTTGCTTCAGCATGAATCCGCTAGTGCCCGCTTGGTCTTCAAAGCTTTTCCTTGCTGTGAAAAGGAAGCTTCCCCAAGTTCCAAAGGTCCCGTGGCGGGGGGTTACCGTGGGAGATGGTGAGCTGTTCTGTTCAACTGACCCAATGTCGCTGGGCCCCCGTTATCTGAAAAACGGTACCTCCTCTACCCTCCCCTCCCCTTCCCTGCCCGCTCGATGTTTCATTTGGTGTCGATGTTGTTGTTATTTGATGTCACCCAACAATCTGCCTTGCCTCGCTGCAGGGGTGAAGAGGGCCACGAGGCCTTCAGCCTTCTCATGGACCGGGGGGGTCGCTACAACCAACAGACGCCAACTGTGAGTGTCTGTCCGTCTGTCTGTCCGTCTGTCTGTCTGTCTGTCTGTCTGCCTGTCTGCCCGTGTCATTAGAAGCCAGGTTACCTCTCAAGCATTCAACAGCGTGCTTTGTCGCAGCCGAGTCCAAAACTTGAGGACTGCTGAACGCCCACTGCCCAATCCTGCTAAACATCCGCGCGTTCGGCACATCGGCACATTCACAGCCCATGTACCGTACCATTACGCGGGTCTCTTTCCCGCGGCTCGCTTCATGCTTTGCGCTGCAATCATAATCCCAAGTACATCATTACGAGTTGGGCCCCTCCCTGGAGGTTTCTGGGGTCCCACCACCTGGCTCACCTTGCCCGACCCCGCCCCGGGCCACCAACCCCACCACCTCCGCTAACCCCAGGGGAGGTTCCTGCCCACTACGGACCCGGCGGATCAGCCGGTACGGGCCTCGGGATGACGGCCGCGCAGGGCCAGGGCTGGACCAGCAGCCGTAGGGCCCCTCCCGACTCGTGGGTTGCTGCCGGGCAACCCCTGGTGGCACAGCCCTTGACACGCTAGCAATGCGCCGCTAGCAGTGCGGCGGCAGGGTGGGGATGGCAGTTGGATGCGGTACGGCGCGAGCATGCAGGCACGGGTGAGTGTGTGTGTGTGTGTGCGTAGCTCGTTACAAGTTTGTTTTTCGGTGTCCCGGTAGAGCTTGTGATCCTGTTCCTGTTCCTGTTCCTGTGCCCGAAGGGCTGGTGTTGGTCTTGTGGGGGTGGTGTTCAGGTCACACATGGCGGTGCGGGCGTTGTTGTTGGGTTGCACTGCACTGCTGCTGTTGCTGCTGCTATTGCTGATGGCGGTAGTAGTGGTGGAGGCAGTTGGCGGAGAATACCGGGCAATACCGCGCAGGTGCTCGGCGTTTGCACCTCGCCCGGCAGCCAGCAGTAGCAGTAGCAGTAGCAGTAGCAGACTCGGTGGCCATTGTTAAACATTCCACTTCTTGAAGGGCTCTTCTGAGGGCTTGAAGGGCCTAAATGCTGTGGTCGCGCGCGTTGGTCGCGTTGGTCGCGTTGGAAGATGTCGCGAGAAGGGGGGGGGCCAGACAGGTGGGCAGATGGGGCAGCAGTGAGGATTCAGGGACTGCCTAACTGACTGCCTAACTGACTGCCTAACTGACTGCCTAACTGACTGCCTAACTGACTGGGCAGATGGACGGATGCATGGAAACATGAAGGAAATCTTGATAGCGTGATACTGCTGGCTGGGGGCCCTCTGTTTGGGATTGCTGTGTTGCCGGGGTCGATTGGATGAGGTTTTTGATGACTTATTGGTCTGTCGGCTGCCGGCTTTGAGTCGCTTGTCGGTGAGCGTGTTGTTGTTCTGTGCTGGTTGCTCTGCTAGTTATTGGCGAGAGAGTTTACCGCGATACACTACTGCGCATGCTGTGTTGCCAGGCTTGCGTTTCCTCGCCGACTTGCCTGTCGTACATTGCACCGATCACTACTGGCAATTCTATACTGACCGACTGCCGCTGCCTGCGATGGTGCGGCCGCAACACGAGCAAACAGCAAACCAACAAAAAAACAGACATACGACATACAGACAAACAGCACGCATGATGTTTACATGCATGAACACGCGCTGCAATGCGAAATACTGTCGTACAGTCGTACACAAATATATTATTGCACACCGAGGTAGGACAGGTAGACCTCAGGACGTGGCGGCATCATGCGTACGGCAACATGGCGGTGAAGTACGGGCACATCCAGGGCCGCATAAGGCCTCCCAAGCAAGAGCCCGGCGAGCCCGTCATGGCGCGTCAGCGCTGCGGGCCATGTGCATGGGCGTGTGTATCCTCCAGGAAATCTGGTCTTAGGATCCAAAGCGCTTCACAGGACTTGTCGGATTCTCGGCGGGAAGGGAGCCTGTGACCTTATGTCGCTGTACATGCGTCTTTTGAGGAAATTTACCTAGCTGCTGTTTTACCGGCTCTGGTCGATCGCGCGAGTTCGTGTTGTGGCGTCGGGGGTTGCGCTCTTTTTTCAAGACATGCTCTGATCTGCTGATGTGTTTTCTTACAGCTGAAAATCCCTTATTATAATCCTGGGCGAAGGACCGTTTGGACTTGATCTTGTGCTCTCGTTTGACGGGGACGATAAATATTTTGGTATCGCGGTTTAAAATAACATTTCAGAATGATGAGATTGGGACCTTTCTTTTCATTTTCACTGAAATCATTCTGGCGTCATTCCGAAAGAAGAAGCATGGATGGAATTGACGAATATGGATAAGTAATGGCCGGTAATGCGCGTTTGGCATGCGGTGCGCTCTTTCTTGGTCGACTCGTCTCATTTTACTTTTCCGTGCCCTTGAAGACCCAGCTCTGTTCCGCCCCGCTCCAAACCTGTTTGCTGTTTCTGGTAATGGTTCTGGTGATGGCTTCACGCACAGGTTACACACGCTCAAAATGGAGGATGCTCTGCGACCCCTACAATTAAATACTCCCGGGACCGCCTGAGCGTTTTCTAAAGCTATTTGCACGTTTCGCATGTACCACACGCACAACTTTATGTGCCCAGGAACTCGCAACTCGATTTTCTTGGGATGGCTTTGACCTTTGGAAAGGAGAGGGGATTCTCCTGTGAATACTGTACGATATGTACGACAACTCGGGGGCGAATTGTAGGCTTACAATAATTCAACTGGGTTTGGTGTTCGTTTAGGCGTTGATGCTGCAGCAGCAAGTGCCTCGGTGGTGTTTTGAGTTACATTGAACCCGAAGTACCCGAACCCATTCAGAAAGGAAAGGTGTCATCATATCAACCCCATATGCCACCTCGAGCAGTATGTTGATATGGTGTGTCAGATGAAGATCCACGTCAGCGCCTGGGATGCATTTCAAAATGTGAGGGCGGTTTGGCTTTAACAGCAAGTGGAGAGAGTGTATGTGTGTATGTGTGTGTGTGTGTGTATGTCAGAATCCCATGAATGCATTTTGTGTGTATGTGTGTGTACGTGGCGGCGGCGCAGCGAGAGAGGGAGAATTGTGTCGGTGTTGCGGTTGTCGCAGCTTCTCAACTTGCTGATTGTAAATGATTCTTGCCGATTGTAAGTCATTGCAAAAAAAACATCGCCTCTGCCTTCGCCCATTCATACGCACACGCGCACAAATCAATCCGGACCCGCGGATATGCAGAATGCGTTGGCGCCGTTTTTTGAATTTTACCTAGACGCTGTAGGACACACGGGCGGCGTTACACAGATACGAGTGTTTCCGTACAATTCTCATGAACCGCAGTCGCCCGGCATTGCGCCGTTTAGAGCCCACTCCCCATTTGGCCTGGAAAAAGACCGCGTATAAGCAATTTGTTTTCTGCTTAAAAACTTCCGCGCGATGAGAGCTAACGGGGCAATCATTTGACCGCGCTGACCTCGTGCGGATAGCTGTTGCGTTTACTAGTAGTCCGAATGTCAGTGGAATACGTTCAGAGGGCACTTTTTCGGAACAGAAGAAAACAGCTACACGTACCCGCCGACGGAGGCAAGTGCGTCCATAGAACATAGAAGCGAAATCAAACCTTCTTGAAGTACAGATACACCCATGCGATATCCTGGGCCCAGCTATTCACCTTCTGCTGTGGGTGTATTTGAGAGGGTGGCGCTGCAAGATCAGGCGGTCAGGGGCAACATGCCGAGTTGCTTGTTTGCTTGCCCACTCTTGCCTGATCTTGTAGCACTGCAGTGCCTGTCTGTATCGGGCTTGCTATGCTAAAATTGATAAGCATACTCGAAGCGAAATGGCTGCCATTGCGAATCATGAAACCACGCGGAGGGCCGATAAGGTGGTGTGCCGATAAGGTGGTGTGGTGTGTGTGGGAATCGACTGGGTAGCCAACTGTCGGTTGGGTCGTTGGGTCGTCAAGTTGACCATATAAGTGGCACATCGTAACAGCCATGTCAGAGACTTTAAATATTTGGATATATTAGTGTCTTATTTGTATAGTACGAGTGCAGGGAGGCAGCATGTCGAATCCAGGCAAGACATACTTTTTTGAGGCAGCCGGTCTCAAGCCAGGAAATCTTGCACAAGTAAACATCTATTACCCCAGAACCTTGAGTATTACTGCGATAGATTCAAAGTTGGTCATGGAAGGGCCGAAACGTACGGCGAATAACTGTCATCGTATCAAGATCTTGCGTTTTGTGCCTCTGCCAGACTGGGAGTTCTTAGCAACGGTATTGTCGGTATACGCTGTTTGATTCTCCCGGTTGCCGATAAAGTCCTCCTGACCAAGTTGTCTCGGCCGTTTGGCGTGTGCAAGGATGCAAGCTTAAGTGCAGCGCAAACGCATTTTTTAGTTCTTGGATCGATACATGTGTACATTATAGGCACGATCTGTATTTTCGATACATTGATCTTTGCAACGACTCGCCATAGCATTCCGCGACGGACGAGGGGCATTCCTAGGACAAGTCCGCATAAATCGCACACCAAAAAAGTCATCACAGCTAATGAGGCAGTTTCTCATGCGCGCGCCAGATGCTGACAGGGTCTAAACTGAAGCTGCAAGGGGAGCGCGGGCGATGTGGGAGCGGGACACATCGCATGCCGCGCTTGAGCCCGCAGGCCCGAAGCATACGCTCGTTCCTTATTCTCCTATCTCAGAAGTGACTGTCGTTACGTCCAGTTCACCGACACTGCAGCCCAACTCGTCTCCTCCTGCCGAGCAAAGTGCTATCGGGCGCGAGCTTCCCACCTCGGAGGAAGTGCCTGGATCTGGTACCCAAGTGACGACCGCTGTCCCATCACAAATTACTCGCGCCGATGTACCGATCTCCTCACGAGCTACGTCTGTTGAACTTCTGCGTGTCGAGCTTCGGCAGATGAAAAGTTCTACAAGCAGATCGCCCCTCGTCGGCGGCGAACTGGGGGACGAGAAGAAGACAGCAGCGCCAGCAACAGAAGCAGCAAAACCTGCAGCGTCATGTACCAAAGGCGCGCTCCCCACTACGCAGCGCCACACGATTTCCTTTACGCCATTGCCAAATTTTGAGACACCGAAACCGCTGCGACCATTGTTGTCAGCCTGCCAAACTGCCGCCGCATTGAAAGCTGTTGCACCCTGTGCTGCGGAAGCGGCAGCCTCCTCAGCAGCCCCGGTGCCCGACGGCGGAACGGTGCAGCTGGCGAATGGCGCAGCAGCGCTGGAGCCCTCAGAGCCGCTGAGCGAGCAAACACAAACCACAGCTGCTGCTGAAGCCGCACCAGAAGCTTCTGCTGCTGCTGCTGCCGCTACTGCTACTGCTGCTAATGCGACTGCTGCTTCTGCTGCTACTGGGCGCAGTGAATCAGGTCGGCTATCCGGCAGTGGGAAAAGCACAGTGGGGATGGGGATGCGGGCCGCAGTGCAGGCGTCGGGCGGTGCAGTAGAAGGGGCCCTGTCCGCAGCGGCTGATGGAGCAGCGGCTGTTGTCGTAGAGGAGGACATCGGTCTCGGCAAGGGGGCGGGGCCGGGGCTAAGGGCGCTAAATAGCAGAGCAGAGGTACTGCCGAAGGCTTTGGTCGCCAGCACTACTGAGGCTGAGGCTGCAGCCGGAGCCGTAGCAACCGCCGCTGCCACAGTAGCAGCTGCAGCGAATGGTGGTGATACCGGGGTCGTCATTGACCGATTAGCAGCCGGTCGACCACTTGCGCCAGTCGGCCAGCAGTTTGTCGACAGTGGTTCCCACGTGCATCGCGACTGCCGAGTTACGCAAGTTGACATGTACGGCAGTACGGCAGCTGCGGGACCCACTGAATCAGGCCCATGTCCTGCGCCACCTCTGCCACCGTCGCCACTGCATCGCTTCGAAGAGATCGAAGGCCTGGGGGCTGCTGGGATACAGAGCCGCACCAATGGCGCGAGCAGCGGCCTGATGGCCTCCAGCAGTCTCGCCCACGAGGCCAAGGCCGCAACCTCGGGGGCGGCAACGGAGTGGGGTTTCTTTCCCCCCCCTACGGAACCTCATGTGTTCGACTCTCACCAACTGGGCCCCTTGCCGCCAGCCGCTTCTGTCACATCTCCGCCAGCTCTGCCGCTACCCCCCCCAGCAGGCTTAATGGGCGGGCTGTACTTCCATCCTTACCAGCCGCAACCGCCGTCGCAGCAACAGCAGCAACAGCACCAGCAGCCGGAGCAGCAACAGCAACAGCAACATCTGCAGCAGCAGCAGCAGCCGGAGCAGCAGCAGCAGCCGCCCCGCCCTCCATTGCTCTCAGAACCGCAGCCGCTCCCAGCAGTGCCGGTGGCTGCACAAGTCCTGGTGACTACAGAAACCCAGTCGCAGCCACGGCTACAGCAGCTACAGCTACAGCAGCAGCCGCTGCTGGCCCAGGTGGCCCTACCACCCGAGGTTCCCCGCGGCAAGCGAACATCCAGCAGCCATTTCCTCACCTTGCTCCCACCAGCGGCCTCAGCTGCAACATCCCAAATTCCAGTCCAGGCCCGTGTTGAGCCGGAGGAGCAGGTGCTGATGCCGGTGCCCTTTAACCCGCCGACGACGACGACGGCCGAGGTGTTGCTGCGGTTGCGCGAGGCGCTTCTATCGTCTGCTGGGGCCAACTTCGTCTCTGCTGCCCCCTTTCCACAGCAGCCGACTGCCGTCCTACCCGCCGCTGGGGGGCTGGTGGCTGGTGGCGTCACTTGTGCCGCATTGGCAGGCGACACCTGCGTCGGAGGCGCTGCGGACCGTGGCGTTGGTGATGACAGCCATATGTCCGAGGAGGATGAACGCGCACTGCCAGCAGAATGCCCTCAGCAGTACTGTCCTTTGCAGCCATGGCAGCGGCAACCCCAGCTACAACCGGGGCAGCAGCAAGCTCACCCACACCCTCACGCTCATATAGAATCGGCTCCTGCTGCTCCTGCTGCTCCTGCTGCTGTCGCTGTGTCATTAGGCCCAGCAGCCCCATCGGCTCCGGAGCCCAGCGGAGAGGGCCCCCGAAGAGGGCAGGCCTCTCAGGCCACGACGGTCAAACGGCGGTCTGCGGGAGGTGGGGCAGCTCCAGCAGCTGCTGGGGGCTGTCGGCATGACGCTGGTGGCAGCACTGGTGCTGAAGGTTGTGGTGGAAATGTGGCTGATGTTGCCGGCGACGGCGGAGGCACTGGCGGCCGTCGGGCCCAGCGGCGCGGAGAGGCTTCCGAGGGACCATTCAAGTACATCGTACAGGTACGCGCACGCATGAGGAGTGTTTGTGGCTGTGGATGGCTGGTGAATGTGTAGGGCAGTGTAGGGCAGCACTTGACAAACGCAATGTTTCCACGACGCCGGCACAGCCGATCAGTTGTCGACATCCAGCCTGTAACGCTCTCTCAGTCCTCAGTGCGCAACACACCTCCGTCATCTGCCCGCCTGGCCCAGTTAGTCAGTTATTTAGTTAATTAGTTAGTTAGTTTACACGGGGCTCCTCTCCTCCCTGACCCAGGCAACCTCAACATCCTCTTCCCTCTCCGGTCCCCCGCCCCAGGTGGGCGACAAATGGCGAGCCCAGGTCGGGCACCAAGAGAGCGGTGTGCAGCGCAAGTACTACTCGGGCTATGTACGCAGCGCCGCCCAGGCAGCCCGAGACGCTGACAGGTCCGTTCCATGCGACCAATGCGACCACCAGCTGCTGCGGCTGGGGGCGAGGATGTGTGTATGTATGTTGTTACAGGGTGGTTAACTTCGCCAGCGGCCCCCTTTCCCGGGGCAGTCCCTGCTCTCCCCTGCTAGAGGGGCACCCTAATCCGTCACCCCATCCGACTTCAGAATGTATTCGTTGGGTTCGGCAACTCACCACCAGCATCCAACCAAATCTAGCGGATCAACGGCGCATCAACTTAGTTCCTGGTCAGCTCGCAAGTTGATATTATCACGTCCTACACCGTCCATATGATGGGGGGCCACCTCCCATTACATCACTCCTCAAACACCCGAGGAGCCGGCAGGCGGATTTGAACCCGGGTCGACTGGGTCGACTGGGAGCAGAAGTCAGGCCTTAACCTCTGCCAGCCGCCTGCCTATAAATGTGTATGTATATGCGTGTTGCCGAGGAAAACCGCAACATCCACATCCACATCCACATCCACATTCATAACTTCTGTTCAGGGGGTGTAGCTTTGGGACCCCTAGGGGAGGAGGTAGGTTTGCGGGTGTGGTTCGGATTGTGTGCTGGATTGTTGATGTACAGCAGGACAAGGTGCAGGACGAGCGAGGGGGTCCAGGGGGGGCTGATTGACGAGCGAGCTGGGGCATCTGGTGGATGTTATCCCTGTGGGTGTGTGTCCAAGTCGATAACCATTATGGCCAGGCGCCCTCCAGGCTGCTGGCCTCGTGTAAGGTATGAGGTCGGCAGGGCGGTTGGACGGCAGGGCGGTTGGACGGCAGGGCGGTTGGACGGCAGGGCGGTTGGACGGCAGGACAGCACGGGTTGAATTTCGGCATATCACGTACTGCTGGATGGGCACACGACGGCGCCTGTGACGCTCTCATTGTCGGGCGGGGCGGCTGACGCCCAACGAACCGCCGCTGCCGACCGTTCCATGGACCGCATGCATGGACCAAATGTCCACTGACTGCCCTGCATGTGGGCTTTTATAACATCGCCACGATCGGCCCGTTTAGGGACACTTTTTGATGCCGTAGCAGGCAGGCCCCCCGACCGCTCCGTCCAACCCGTCCTACCCCCTCTACCTCTATACATGCACTTCCAACCCGTCCTATCCCCTCTACCTCTATACATGCACTTCCAACCCGTCCTATCCCCTCTACCTCTATACATGCACTTCCAACCCGTCCTACCCCCTCTACCTCTATACATGCACTTCCAACCCGTCCTATCCCCTCTACCTCTATACATGCACTTCCAACCCGTCCTATCCCCTCTACCTCTATACATGCACTTCCAACCCGTCCTACCCCCTCTACCTCTATACATGCACTTCCAACCCGTCCTATCCCCTCTACTTCTATACATGCACTTCCAACCCGTCCTATCCCCTCTACCTCTATACATGCACTTCCAACCCGTCCTCCAACCCGGGCTCTTCCACATGGCCTCTTCTGCCTCGCAACACACAACAACCCCCCATCTCCCTTCGCCGCTTCCGGAACCGCCCCCTCCTCCCTCTACCTCCTCCCTCTACCTCCTCCCGCCGCGGGTGGGTGCACCTGCGGTACATTTCACTGGTAGTAGGATCCCCCGCCCTTTACCCCGCCCTTCCCCCGCCCTCCCTGGGTGCGTGCCGGGATTTGCTTGTTGTCGTACAGACTGCTGTACAAGCTCCGAGGTCCCCACTTTCCGCTCAACTTTCCGCTGTCGGAGTCCGAGCGCAGGAGCCTTGACGCCTTATCGCTACAGGTGCTCGGCTGGTGCGGGGGCGTGACGAAGCGAAACTAGTTTGTGGCTGGCTGCTGGTTTTGCTTTGCTTTAAAAATACACACCTTCTCCAGTCGCAATCACGCCGTACTGTACGGCACGTGACAGCCTACATGTACATGTCCATCTCCACCATCGCTTTCTCCACGCTTGGACCAACATGTGCCATGACATGACGTGGCGCCGCCGCATCTCAGAAGCGATAGACAGGTCTCAACACCTCCCGCAACTCGCCCCCATCCGGCCCCTTCCTATCCTCCCACCCGCCCATCCACCCACCCACCCCACGCTTTGGTTGATGTCCTTGCGCACCTGCTATGCACGATCACGTGAATGAGCTCCCGTACCTCGGGTGTTCTTTAGGGATGATCAGCTTTGCTTTGCCACCCGCCTCCTGCAATCCCCCTCCCATGTTGTCCTTTTTGGTTCCGTTTCTTCACTCTGTAGGTTTCCTTTTGTGTGAAGCGGAAGATGATTTTACAAAAAAAACATTTATTCATCATTTTAAAGTCGATTAAATTGATATTTCTTTTTTGGTCCGCAGGAGCTGCTACAGCAGCTACACCCCGCCCAGGACGCGGCCCTACTTGCGGCTACAGCGCTCATGAATCTATCCCGCGACACCAGCGACCCCTCAACCCGAGGGTCCCTACTTCGCCGCCAGAGATTGCTGTCGCACCAACACCACCCACCGCCGCCACCACTGCCACGACCGCCACCTCCGCCACCTCCACCACCGCGTCTGGTGGTACCGCCTCCGCAGCCGGAGCCTTCGCAGCCGGTATTACCGGCGCCGGCGCGAATGCCCCTCGCCCAGTGTGGAGGCTACTGTCCCGGCCGGGAGCTGCAGGACGCGACAATAATCTCAGGTACTGCTACTGCTGCTACTGCTGCTACTGCCGCTGCCGCTGCAATGCCGAACCCTGGGGAGTATGTGAAGAAGGAGGGCGGGGAGCCTCGTTGGCAGCTAGGCGGAGGGCGAGCCCTGGATCCCGCTCGGGAGGCCCGCGGGAGCCACGACGCTACGGCCAGCGGCGGAGAGGCCGGCGGGGCAGCGGGCGCGCCGTCTACCAGCGGCGGCACTGGCGGCGGCAGCGGCGACGGTGTGGTTGGTGGCGGAAGCGGAAGCCGCAGCGGCGACTCGAGCTATGCCACGTACGGCAGTGCCGATGTGGGTGCGGGCGCCGCTGCCGCTGGTGCTACTGCTACTGCTACCGCTACTGCTGGTGTTGGTGTTGGTGCTGGGGCGATCAGCGCGGCTCGTATGAGACCTACAGTGACAGCTGCAGCGGGGAGGGCAGCAGTAGCAGGGGCGGCAGCAACGGCAGCAGCAGATGATTTCCCAGGACCGTTGGGATCCAGAGATGCCCCAGCGGCAGCGGCAGTGGGCTCGACAGTAGGTACGACAGTGGGTACGGCTGCTGCTGTAATGGCCGCGGTGGCTTCCCCCAGCGGACCTGACGGTGGTGGAGAAGGTGACGGATGCTGCGGGATGCTGGACGAGCAACTAACGCTTGGTACATACCTTCGTTTCCGTAACGACACCGCATGTGGAGGAAGAGGTGAAGGTGCTGCGGCGGTCCGCGGCGGGAGAGACGGCTGGAGCGCCGCCGGCGGCGGTCCTGCCGGCGCCGCGGCGGCTGCTGCCGTCACCGCTACAGCCGTCGGCGCCGCAGACCACATCCACTGCGAGCCATACTGGGTTACGCCAGACGCACTCTGCTCGAGTGACGTCAGCGGTGCAGCTGGCAGCACTTGTGCAGCAGACGGTGGTGATGGCGGCGACGGCGGCTGCGGCGGCGACGGCGGGGGCTGCAGCGGCGGCGGCAGTGGCGAACCTGACAGGGAGGCGGGTAGTCGGTACGGGACCGAGACCGAGGAGAATGCGACCGTCGCCAGAGCCTGTGATGGCGGTCGCGGCAGCAGCAGCAAAGCCGCAGCCTTGGAGCGCGGCTGTGCTGAAAACGCGAAGCAAGCAGGTAAGCCTGCATGAGCCAGCAGCAGTAGCAGCAGAAGTAGCAGTAGTAGTAGTAGTAGTAGTAGCAGTAGTAGTAGTAGTAGTAGTAGTAGTAGTAGTAGTAGTAGCAGTAGTAGTAGTAGTAGTAGTAGTAGTAGTAGTAGCAGTAGTAGCAGTAGTAGCAGTAGTAGTAGCGTTAGTAGTAGCGTTAGTAGTAGTGCGGTAGTAGTGCGGTAGTAGTAGCAGTAGTAGTAGCGGTAGTAGTAGCGGTAGTAGTAGCGGTAGTAGTAGCGGTAGTAGTAGCGGTAGTAGTAGCAGCAGTAGCAGTAGTAGCAGTAGTAGCAGTAGTAGCAGTAGTAGCAGTAGTAGCAGTAGTAGCAGTAGTAGCAGTAGTAGCAGTAGTAGCAGTAGTAGCCGTAGTAGCCGTAGTAGCCGTAGTAGCCGTAGTAGCAGTATAGTAGCAGTAGTAGCAGTAGTAGCAGTAGTAGCAGTAGTAGCAGTAGTAGCAGTAGTAGCAGTCAGTGATTTTTTTCATTTAGGGCGGGTCTCAATTTATTCCAACCTAAGTAACAAGGTTGCTAGGGTCGTCGTAATTTATTCCTTAAGTGTGAGGCGCTGGGGGGGGGGCTCCGCCCCCTCCAGATCCCCCCGATAAGTTACAACTCCCCTCATAGACCAAGAGGCACGCACTGAGTTGGCGCGTTTTCGTTCATGTGCGCACTCTTCATGCACATGCATAGATAGTTCTGGCACTGTTTGTGAGCAATAAGTAAATCCGACCAAGCAAAGGCCCAAAGCAAGCAACCGCATAGCAAATCAAAGGCCGTCACCCGCCACTGCAAACCACAGCACACTAGGTGTTTGTTCGGCGTTCAAGTCGTTGCCTTTTGCGTGTTTGGCTATGTAAGGACCGGTCATACATTCTGCTATGCCGCGTTGACTCACGGGCTTGACCTTCTTACGGCCCCTCATATCTATTCTATGATCGATAATACTAAGTTCTGCACACTACGGAGCAATCTGGCAGCAATGGACGTTTTTGGCTGGAGGAATGAAAATGTACGGATCGGCCTCAATTCATTCCCTTTTTCCAAAGGCCAAAATGGCCTCTTTATTCCTTATAAGGAATTATTACTTAGAATAAACACTGGTAGCAGTAGCAGTAATAGTAGTAGCAGCAGTAGTAGTAATAGTAGTAGCAGTAGTAGCAGTAGTAGCAGTAGCAGTAGTAGCAGTAGCAGTAGTAGCAGTAGCAGTAGTTCTACTAGTAGTAGTAGCATTAGTAGCAGTAGTGACAGCATTAGTAGCAGTAGTAGTAGTTGTTGTTATTGCTGCTGCTACTCCTCCTCCTGTTGGTAGTGCAGTAGGCGCACTGTTCCCCAGGGGCCGCACAGCCACGGGAGGCGGTTTCCCTATGTAGCGCCTTGCATCCTGTCAGGAGGTGACGACCGTTGCCAGCCGCGCTTTTCTTGGCGGATGAAAGCCTCTCAGCAGCCCTGTGGTCATTTTCTGTCATCTCACTGGTTGCGGCTCTAAGCCATAAGCTGACAGCCTGCTCCTTGCCTTCTTTTCCCCCTCGTTCGTTGTGCACATATCCCGACATCTGCACATCGATGCTTCCTTTCTGTTGATGTTGTTACAGGGTGGTTAAGCTTCACCAGTGGCCTCCTTCCCGAGGCAGTTCCCTGCTCTCCCCTGCTAGAGGGGCACCCTAATCCATTCACCCCATCCGGCTTCAGAATGTACACTTTGAGTTTGGCAACTCACCACCGGCATCCAACCAAATCTAGCGGATCAACGGCGCGTCAACTTAGTTCCTGGTCAGCTCGCAAGTTGATTTTATCACGTCCTACACCGTCCACAAGATGGGGGGCCACCTCCCATTTCATCACCTCTCAAACACCCCGAGAGGTCGGCAGGCGGAATTGAATCCGGACGCGCCGGGAGCAGAAGCCAGGCCTTAACCTCTGCCACTCGCCTGCCTCGATGCTTCCTTTCTGTTGACCGGAAACCGTCATCCCCCTGGCTACACAAACTCGGATACAACTACTAACCGACAACAGAACCTGCTTTAACCGTTATAACGAATGACCAACAATGTATAATTGACGTACAGGTTTAAATGCCATTGATTGTGCAGAAGCGAATGATCCTGGTGGGCATCGAGAGGCGACCGTTGCTGCTACTGCTGCTACTGCTACTACTGCGGCTGTTGCTGCTACTGCGGCTACAGCTGCTGCTACCGTGGCTACCGCTGCTGCTGGCATCACCTCTGCCGCTGTCGGAAACCCGCCGCCCGCCATTCCACTTCCAGCACCCGGATTGCCCTTACCCTTCCCAATCCCTTTCAGCTTTCCCATGCCGATGCCCATGCCCATGCCCTTGGCCATCCCACCGCCAATGGCCTTTCAAATGGCAGCTGCAGCTGCAGCAGGAGCCGCGGCAGCAGCAGCAGCAGCAGCCGCCATGGCAGCACAGCAAGCTACTGCCGCTCCACCTCACCTTACATGGTGTTCTGACCGAACTGCTGTCCCAGCACCGGGCTACTCGGTGATGATGGCGCCCAGCTCCCTCGCGCCTCTACCACCACAAGCGGCAGTCAGCTTCCCAAGCGGCGGCGGGGGCGCTCTCTCTGAGAGGGTTCCTAGCGGCCAGCCCGTGTTGGACGTTGCAGCCCCGGTCTTCGCCCTTGGTATTGACCCTTGGCTCCAAATGCCCTTTGTGGCGCCGTTCATGGCGCTGCACCCTCAAGTCTTTAACCAACAACACCAGCACCAACTGCGGGAGCACCAGCAGCAGCACCAGCAGCACCAGCACCAGCAGCAGCACCAGCAGCAGCTTCAATCAAGAGGCCGTCAGGAACAGCAACAAGAGCAACGACTACAGCAACACCAAGGACAGCAAGTACGGCAGCAGCGAGACCCAGCGGCGGAACGATCCGTGGAATCCGCCATGATGGTGGTTCCGTACAATCCAGTTTTACTTGGTACCCGCGGTGGCGGCGGCGGCAGCGGTGGCGGCGGTGGCGGTGGCGGCGGCGGCGGCGGCGGCGGCTGTGACGGCACCTTTGTTGGACCCCGGCGGAGCTACGTTCCTGCTGGGCCTCGCTGCTCCAGGGACGGTGAGGATGCTGGGGAGGAGGAGGGACTTCCAGACAGCAGGGGACTCAACCCTGGCGACGGGGCACCCCGCGACGCCCCGAATGAACTCGCCCCGGGTTTCTCGTCCCGGCGGTCGCCTGCCGGCCCCGAACGGTGTGTCCGGCGCCCGCCCAAGTCAATAGTTCCGGAGCTGCAAGCACAGCTGCAAACGCAGCTACAGCGGCTGCATCAGCAACAGCTGCCGCACCCGGTGCACAACAGCAACCAGGCCGAGAGCAACAGCGGTAGGAGGAAGCAATCAGTCAGGACCAGGGCGCAGCGGCATCAGCAGCAGCAGCCACACGCACAAAAGCACCAACGGTTGTTGCAGCAACACGAAACGTTGCATCAGCCGCCGCTGCCGCCGCTGCAGCAGCAGCCACAGCAGCAGGAGCAGCAGCCGCCGCCACAACAGCAGTACCGCCCACAGGGCAGGGCTAACGAGGGCTGTGAGCACCCGATGAATTTTCTAGAAGCTTCCGGCGGTTTGCAGCCCAACGGATCCGAGCCGGCTGTTGTTGCTGCAGGCCGTTACGAAGAGGCTGTCAACGGCAGCGGGCGGGTGCTCTCTGCCGGCAGCGGCAGCGCTCATAGATATGGCTGCTCAGTTGCTGCTGCACTTGGTGGGGAGGCCCCCGGTGAGGCCGGCGGCCGGCACCCGGGCGGCAATCTGACACAACGTAAGCGGAAGGTTGCGTCGCTGGCTGGGAGCAGCATCGCGAGTGGCAGCGACGCGAGCGGCATTCGGTCGGCGAGTGATGAAGAGCGCGGCGAGGAAGGCGGCGGAGGGGACGGAGCTCTGCCTGCGGGAGCCGCCCTAAGAAACCCCGCCTGGGTTTCTCTCCAGTGCGCAGGCGCCGGAAATAAGTTCAGTGGGGCCGCCGTGGCTGGCGTCGCTGCTGGCATCAGTAGCAGCCGCAGCAGCGACGGCGTCCTCCATCCTTCGGTTCCCTGTCCGCTGCCACGGCCGCTGCAACCGCCGCAACAGCAGCACCAACAGCATCAGGGCCCTATGGAATTAGCCTCGGTCCCGGCTGTGGGCGAGCGGCGGCTGGTGGTCCCGAATAGCTGTGGTGGAGCAGCTGCTCCAAAACTGCCGGGGAGCATGGTACGACAGCACGGCCCCCGACAGTCGCGGCCTGCTCACGGTCAGCCACCGCCGCCACCGCCGCAGCCGCCGCCGCCACCGCCGCAGCCGCCGCCGCCGCAGCAGCAGCAACCGCAATCGCTGCCAGATCACCGGTGGTGCCACCAGCTGCATACACCGCATAACACGGAGGAGCCGCAAGGAGAAGCCGCAAAGCCCCGGCCTAAGGGTCAGGTGGCCAGGTGGGGCCCCGTAAATGAGCTGCCATCGCTGGCGGCATGTACTGCAGCCGCAGCAACGGAGGCAGCAGCGGCGGCAACTCCAGCACTAGCATCAGTAGCAGCAGCGGAAGCCACTGAGGCCATACATTTGTCTGCAACGACACCAGCAGCAACAGCAACAGCGGTAGCAGCGGCAGCTTCGGCGGCGGCGGCGGCGGCGGCGGCGGCGGCTTCACACGAGCGGCCGCCCTTCAGGTAAGTGGCAAAGGCAGAAGAGGTGAGGGGGGGTCTCTGGAGGTGCCCACCCACATACACACTAGGTCGCCATTCACTCATCGCCACGCTAGCTTGCCACAACCAATATTCGAGCAAGGCACCTACACCAACACCAACACCAACACCTACACCTACACCTACACCAACACCAACACCTACACTTACACCTACACCGCAGCGGTTTTTTTAAGTAATGTATTCCTTAGAAGGAATAAACAGGCATTTTGGGCCGACCCGTACATTTTCATTCCTCCAGCCAAAAACGTCCATTGCTGCCAGATTGCTCCGTAGTGTGCAGAACCTAGTATTTTGAATCATAGAATAGATATGAGGGGCCGTAAGAAGGTCAAGCCCGTGAGTCAACGCGGTATAGCAGAATGTATGACCGGTAGAGTCCTAGTGTGTTGTGGTTTGCAGTGGCGGGTGACGGCCTCTGTGATTTGCGGTTGCTTGTTTTGGGCCTTTGCTTGGTCGGATTTACTTATTGCTCACAAACAGTGCCAGAACTATCTATGCATGTGCATGAAGAGTGCGCACATGAACGAAAACGCGCCAACTCAGTGCGTGCCTCTTGGTCTATGAGGGGAGTAGTAACTTATCGGGGGGGGTCTGGGGGGGGCGGAGNCCCCCCCNGCGCCCCACACTTAAGGAATACATTACGGCGACCCTAGCAACTTTGTTACTTAGGTTGGAATAAATTGAGACCCGCCCTAAATGAAAAAAATCACTGCCTACACCTACACCTACACCTACACCTACACCTACACCTACACCTACACCTACACCTACACCTACACCTACACCTACACCTACACCTACACCTACACTGTCACCACACGTCGCAGCACCATGCATGTGTCCGCTTGCCCGTACGATTGCTCGTACGTTTGCCGTACAATTGTCCATACATTCGACCGTACGACCGACCGCACACCTCAGGTACATTGTCCGGATCGGCAATAAATGGCGGGCGCAAGTTGGCCACACGGAGGACGGTGTGCAGCGCAAGTACTACTCCAATTATGTGGATGACCCACGGGTCGCCGCGAAAGATGCTGACAGGTAAGGTTCATCCGTACATCCGTACCAGAGTTCAGCCAGTGACCAGCCCTGGGTGGGATTTCCTCATCCTTTCATTTCTCATCGGCGGTGTTGCGGGATGTGAGTTGGACCCACCATCGTTTGTTGATGTTGTTACAGGGTGGTTAAGCTACACCAGCGTTTGTTGCATTCCCTCTCTTTCCCCCGTGCCCCGCTTCAGCTTTTTATTGTTAACGACACGGAGAGTGCTAGCTAGCTTTCGTGGCGTTTGTTAGGACGGCTTAGGTAACTTGGGAAGTCCCGTACCTGGTTTGTTTGTTTGCTTGTTTGTTGGTGGTCCACTCTGTTCATTGGTGTGTAATGACAAGTGACACAGTTGTCTCGTGGTGGTTATGTTCTGAATGGCACGTTTCAACGGCTACAGGCGGTTGGTGGTTGACGGTTGATAGTAGGGGGGGTTATGTTGCGGATATGTGTTGATTGGAATGGTAGCGAAGGTCAAACATGCAGAAGACGCCAGATGAATTTGTTCGTGGTTTCGATTACATGAACTAAATAACTAACTACCAACGAATAACGCACGAGGTAAGCCATCAATGCCTCTATAACGTGTAGGTGCGTGTTTTACTTGAGGTTCGTTAAACACCCAATCAGCGAACGCAGCGATTATATCAATGTGTGTGTTTGTGTGTGGTACGGCAACCCCCCCTCAGGATCCTGTATAAGCTACGCGGCTTTGCTGCGGTGGCGAACTGGCCCCTGTCAGAGGCTGAGAGAGAGGTCCTGGACGCGCTCAGTCTGGATGCCTTAATGAGGAGCTTTAAATCGGAACAGCGACAGCAGCAACAGCAGCAATAACAGCAATAGCAACAGCAGCAGCAGCAGCGTCTTTCGAATGTCTAATACTTGCATGTTCTCAACATTACTAGAGTTGTCCAGTGCCGTCATGTCTGGTCCTGTTGCCTCTGGCAGTTTTCCTTGCTTTGCCTTGCTCGGTGGTCGGAGCTCGGGTACTTAATAACGCCGCTGGTGCTAGCTGCCAGAGGGGAGGGGGAGGTTCTATCCGGCATGTCGTCGGCCGTACATAAATTTGGAGCGGTTGACGCTGAGGAGGAGCCGATCATACGTGTTCTCTCTCCCCCTTGTGAGTGTGTCTGTGTGTGTGTGTGTGTGTTTTATGAAGCAGTAAGTTCGTTGTTTTATTTGTGTGGACGTTTCGACGCTGCTGCCCGAAGCCTCACAACTGGTTCGCTTTCTCTCCATATTTTGTTTTTACGTTCCAGAGGTGAGGTGAGGTGAGGTGAGGTGAGGCATGTAGGTGGTCCTCGCATGAGGGACCAAGGCATTTGCCGTTTTCAGCGACCCCTCGTCTCCGCCACGACGCTTTTTAAGGGATTTGTAGAGGTAACGTAACCAACGTCGCAAGGGCCGTTAGGTTGGCTCTACGTGCTGAGCTGCAGTTGCTGGTTGAGAATCCCCTTGGATGCTCCACAGCGGCCGACGGAGATCTCTCCCTGCTAGGTGACACCGCGGCCACTGCCGGTGAGCGAGTTTCTTGACTTGGTGAATATTAATCCTGGCCAGAGCTCCAGTGCTAGTTTATTGAGCAAATCGGTAACTTACAATTTAATGGGTTATTTCTCTCCTGAATCAGGCGCCGGCGTTTCACAGCGCGTTTCACTGCGCCGGCAGGGCAATTTTGTGAGTGTTTTAAGGCTTTCATTGTGGTGATGATGGCGATGGTGATGGCGGTCATGTATGATGACGGCGATGTTGGTGTGGGTGTTGGGTGTTGGGTGTTGGGTGTGGGTGTGGGTGTGGGTGTGGGTGTGGGTGTGGGTGTGGGTGTTAGCAAGAATATAGCCATAAGTAGTACGTATTCCGCATATGTATGGGTGAGTGCCAAAATTTTGACGCACAATTTTGACGTACTCCACGCCTCCCCCCCCACACACACACTCATACACTCATACGTGGAGAGCGGAATGGTAGTAAAAATGTTGCCGGGGTGTGTTGCAGGAGGGAATCATTTGGTTTCGGACCTTAGCTGCTGGTGCGGAGCGCAGCGTGCGGCAGAATGTGCCGCGCTGCGTGTATGTGTGTAGGCGTGCTTTGATGTTGTGCTGTAATGATGTGTAGATGGCTGTGTTAGATGTGCGTGAGAGGAATGCAGGTGTGTTTGTTGTTACAGGGTGGTACAGCTTCACCAGCGGCCCCCTTTCCCGAAGCAGTTCCCTGCTCTCCCCTGCTAGAGGGGCACCCTAATCCATTCACCCCATCCGATTTCAGAATAATGTATTCGTTGGGTTTAGCAACTCACCACCAGCATCCAAGCAGGTGTGTATATGCGCCTGAGGTTGTATGTATGTATGTATGCGGTGGCGGGGTTCTTTTTATGGGATGTAAGCAAGTTCTTACGAAGCTGCAGCCAAGCAGTAAGGGCGCAGTGGCGGAAGAAGTTGAGAGAAAAACTCATCGGTCGAGTTTGTACGACCACTGCATTATATATTGCAAACCAGGTACAGCCGTGGACGGTTTGCTCAAAATCGGATCTGTGTTGTGGGCTCCAGGCTCACCTCTGCTTCGGACGTTTTGCAGCAATAAACGACAGCAACAATAATAAATAATAGTAGTAGTAATAATAATATTGTTGTAAGCCTTTGCATGTCTCTCTTCCCCCCATCAGTAGCCTCTCTGGCTTCGTGGGCAGACCGATCAGGTGTTCGTCTTGTGACTTTTGTGACATGCATGGATCCTCATGCCGCGTGCCATCTATACACGCGGTGCTTTGCATTTTTGGAGGGGGGTTTTAGGAGGGTTCCCCCCGCGTTGTTCCTGTTGTCGTTGTGTCTGTTAGGTGGTGTAACCACCATCCATCGTCCGAAAATGAACTATGTGAAAGCACCTTACATACTATGTGAAAACACTGTTTTCCAATTTTTTTGTTGTTCTGTCGGGAACGTGTGGGAAGCGATATACAGGAAGGGCAAATACGTCGTCTATATGCGATACTATACTTAATTCCCCCAAACGTGCATTATCACCAGAACACTCTGCCTTAAATCCTGTACGGATTTCTACACTTGTACAAGTAATTTTGACATCCATCGTGCACGTTACTCAGCTACAACAGCAAAAGAAATCTTGTTGTGGAATGCAGCCGCTCTCCGCACGCACACACTGAATGCAGAACATGCAGACCGGAACAAACAGGCCGGAACAAATTAAACAAAATCACATCAACAGAAACTGAAATGATGAAACATCCAATACTGAAACCGGTAATAAAATAAATAGCCAAGCTGCAACCCACATGCCTGAAGCCGCAGGAGGCTCACGGACCGCGCTCGCAATAAAACAAAACGACCGCGCGCTCGCAAGCGTGTCTTGCTTGACGTCGGAAAAATACAACACCGCAGTGGCAGCGAAACAGGCCAACTGCCAACCTCTACTCGGTCAGCTAGCACACGCGTGCTCAAGTTGGGGGCTTCGGGGGCAGGATACGGCGGGTCAACGTACGGAAAATGGCTATATATGGTTGCACGTATGGCATGCGCGTAAATAAAACGACACGGTAGGTCTATTATGTAGGGATCATTGGACCTTATATGACAGCTTGACACACGTCCGTACACCCAGACACGGTCTCCCAGTGCAAGTCGGTCCTTCGAGTGTTCGGGAACCCCCCAAGCTTCTCGAGGACAAGGTCTTGCAGGTTGAGGTGTGAGTATACTCTCACCGCGCGATTGACCGCAGCGAAATCACGATGAATGCATCGTCAAGCTTCGATATCATCGTCCGACTCCGATCGACAAGCAAATCAAAGCCCCTCACAAACAAAAATACATTTCCTGTGCTCCACCCAGGTGCGGGGCAATCGGTAGTTAAGGGGTCTTCTACGTCCGTTCCCCACCTGATGCGGCTCATCCCCGCCATTCCCTATATATTCTATCTTTGCGCATGCTGCTTTTGCAAGGAAGCTTTAAGCGCAAGGTCATATACCGCATTATTGCTTGCCACAAGCTGTTTGAGCGCTAAGCAGTAATAGGACAAGATAGCAAGGGGTGTGAGAGCACACAATAAATATGCGGGGGTGTGGTAGTACACGCGCTGGCCGCCAGGTCATCACCCGCGCCCAACACACGTGCTGGGACTTGCTGTCAGCCAACACCCGCTGCTGTTTGGCCCATTCATCAAGAGGGAGCTGGGAAAATGCCACAAGTCTTCTGAACACCAGGTCGGAAGCAAAACAACAAATTAACGATATTCGGTAGATATATTCAGTTCTGGAGACGCGTAGAGGGGGTAGCTAGCAGCCTCCATATGCTCACCTCGCTCTCCCATCCGGCTCCGAGGAGGGGAAACGAACACTCCAGCCATAACAAAATACACACTAGTGCTCACTGTGCATGCGACGGAAACATACAATGAGTCCCTTTTTCGTGGGCTGAACAGAAATACACGTAAACTGCCACAGCAAACACACGAATAATATGGTTATCTTCCCTTGCGATTCCCATGAATTCTTCTTCTACAGCAAGATTCTATCCGCGTAAGCGCAGTTTTCATCGCTTGCAGCTATAATTGCTACTTCGTCAACGAAGCGTAATGCCGTCGATAGCGCGTTTGCGAACCTACCGTTTCTGACGCCGACGGCTGGGGACTGAACGGACCGCAGGCAGCAACCTGAACATCGATTACCTCGCCCAAACAGTATTTCAAATGACTTGGGTGGGTCATACACCCTGCACGTCACTGCGCTAGTTCTCCTGCCCCAAACCGTGCATGATCGGAACGCTGGTCCTCTATGTTACATGTTTTCCATCAGGAGAAAGGATCGATCTCCCTGCAGTAAAGCAGAATGGCGTCCTTTTAGTGATGACGTGGGAGCGCATATGGCTTGTAAGCAAAACCAAACGCAAAGAGTCCTTTAGAAGCGGATCCGATGGATACAACACCTCACCGTATATAATGAAAAGGCCAAATAGGATGATGACAAGCCCGACAGCCTCGAGCATGGGCAAGAACAAATCGCGGAAGAGCGATTTTTGCAAAAACTTGCTGCTTCCGCATTCCACCTCAGTGCAAACAGCGGAGCTATGATTCATGTCCATCATTCCAAGTAGGAGCTAACGTCTCCTGGCGACAACACGCCTGGCTATTGCAAAACGCCAGGACGAGACCAAATCCCAGTTCCTTCCCTGTAGTTTTAGCCAGCGCCGGCGTAATTTCTATCCCCAGAGTATTGCTGGTCTGTTGCCGCCAAGAAGACCTCAGCTATCTCCACCGCCCAATGCGATGTAGCGAAGAAACCACCAATAAAGCGTTTGCCTGCGCTTACGTGTCTATTTTCAATAGCTGTGGAGTACGATTTGCTTTTGTTTCAATCTGTTTTGGCGAGTGCTCTAATCAAAACACACCGAACGTTAACAATGGCTTAGGCGAGCTGAGAGAGATACGCCTTGTGTGGCATACGGCATGCAGGCAGCACAGTACAGTTTTTAACTTAACCTTGACATTGCATCGGCATATGTCCTCCTCAGGTGTCGCAATCAAAAAAGCAACATGACAACAATATGCAGCAAAATTTAATAACAAAAGGCTCACAGTTATAGACGGTTGTGGATGAGTTCACACCATCTTCCGTACGCCTATCACTTGCTCTGCCAAGTGTTTCAACCCACCGTCAGTTCCCAGCTCTTCTGTCGCCAACAAAAGCAGTACATATACGTCCCAGCCAGCCTCTCAAAACGGGATTACACTCTCAAGCCCCTTCGTCTTCCCAAAGACTGACTCGAAACTTCGTATCCAAGACGCACATGACACCCGACCACCCCAACCCTCCCGCCCCGCCTAATCCTCTCCTCCTCCATATCCTCCGCACTCTCCTCCTCCTCCATATCCTCCAGCTGCTTCTCTTCCATTGATTATTACATCACTGCACAGCGGCCTCCGCCATCTTGGCGCCGCCTGCCGCCTTGCTGCGGCTCCGCCTCCCCCCGCGCGCTGTCGTCTGAGCTCAGCGGCCTGTGTGTGAACTTCACTCCGGTGTCCTTGGCCACGATGTGACCGCCACCCCGCAGCACCCACTTGGTGGTGAGGAGACCCTCCACCCCCACCGGTCCGCGCGCGTGGATGCGGCTGGTGCTGATCCCGACCTGCGCGCGTGCGTGTGTGCGTGTGTGTGTATTGCAAAAGCGATAGCGAACACGCGAGGTATTGCGGATTTCCTGAATTTTGGTATACGAGATATTTGTTGGCTATATGTTGTTGGTTGCAGCAACCGCCGGATGGTAAAGACAACCGCCGGACGTTTCAGCTGACCTGAAAAAGGGAAAACTGCTACTGCTACTACTATTACTACTGCTGCTACTACTGCTGCTGCTACTATTATTACTACTGCTGCTACTACTGCTGCTGCTACTATTACTACTGCTGCTACTACTGCTGCTGCTACTATTACTACTACTGCTACTACTGCTGCTACTACTATTACTACTGCTGCTACTACTGCTGCTGCCACTATTACTACTGCTGCTACTACTGCTGCTGCCACTATTACTACTGCTACTACTGCTGCTGCTACTATTACTACTGCTGCTACTACTGCTGCTACTACTATTACTACTGCTGCTACTACTGCTGCTGCCACTATTACTACTGCTGCTACTACTGCTGCTGCACTATTACTACTGCTACTACTGGTGCTACTACTATTACTACTGCTGCTACTACTGCTGCTGCTGCTACTACTACTGCTGCTGCTACTATTGCTGCTGCCACTATTACTACTGCTGCTACTACTATGCTGACTATTAGCTGCTACTACTGGTGCTACTACTATTACTACTGCTGCTACTACTGCTGCTGCTGCTACTACTACTGCTGCTGCTACTATTGCTGCTACTACTACTACTACTGCTTCTGCTACTATTACTACTGCTGCTGCTACTACTACTACTGCTAATACTATTACTGCTACTGCTACTACTATTACTACTGCTGCTACTACTACTACTACTACTATTACTACTACTATTACTACAGCCGCGTCAAACGCTCAATCGTTTATGTGGGTTTTGTGGGTAAGCTGAACGACGAAGTACAACAATGACAGTACCGTACGGACGATCGCGGCTCGTCCATGGGGGTAGAGCCAGCGACTGTCGTACACTGCCTACTGGGCGGTACCCACTGTCAGGCATCAGCAGAACCACCATCGCCACCGCCATCACCACCACCACCACCACCACATCATCATCATCATCATCATCATCATCAGCAGCAGCAGCAGCAGCAGCACTCAGTAGACACCAAACCAGGCAGCGGCCAAGGACGGCCCTGCGGATGCTCACCTCGGCTCCCAGTCCGAAGCGGAAGCCGTCCGCAAAGCGAGTCGAGGCATTGTGGAAGACGCACGCGCTGTCCACACCGCGCAGGAAAGCCTCCGCTCGCTCGCCGTTCTTGGTCACGATGCAATCCGTGTGCGCACTGCCGTACCTGCCGTACAGTAAAGTACATAAATACCATCCAGGAATCGCACATGATGAGACTAGGGAAGGCACAAAGAAGGCACCAAAATAATACAACTAGGCACCATCAGGCCAACTTAGCAAGGCGCACACGCACTTCTGTCCCCTCCCCCCTGCCTCCCCCTCCCCTCCCCCTCTTTCCCTCTCCCTCCCCTTCCTCGAATGCGTCCTTACTTGTGTATGTGGTCGATGGCAGCCTCCATGCTGTCCACCACCTGGGGGAAGATAACGGGGGTGGAGCCCGGGGGCCCAAAAAGGGGGGTTACGGCAAAGGCGGAGAACTTAAATATCTCTACACATGGTCACAGGATACACAGTACAGTTTTATACGCAGTACATACATACATACGTACCTACAGACCTCAGTACCTCTTCCTCGCCGCCCAGTTCATTACAACACATATATACATACATGCGCACATACATACCGGCACACATACAGCAGGTCATAGCCGCGCCATGGACCCCACCTCCAAGGTCACGGCCAAGGCGCTGTACTCGTGCCGGGCCGCGGGCGCCGCGGGTAGATCTGGTAGCGAGCTCTTTAGACTGTCACCTGGTGGTATGGGTGGGGGTGGTGAGAGGTGGCGGGTGCTGGCGGGTGCGCAATATCCCCCACATAGACCGCGGAGTGATATCCGAACCATGAAGATAGGTAGGGGGAGGTCAGGGGCTCCCGGGCGCGATTGCCGCCTCGCGAACTGACTCTCCCGCCTCTCTCGTGGGGTGCGCCACGTAATCCAAACCCACACCTAGGACGACTTTCCCCCCAGGGAGTGGGGGAGAGTCAGGAGCTGCTCCAAGGAAGCAGCCGCCGTCAGCCGTTCGCTGCCGTTTCGTTTGCCTTTGCCAGCCTGCCAACTAGACAGACAGGCAGACAAACAGACATTTGGTTTTTTTTCCGTTCTCTCCCAAGCAGTTACATCTAACCGTTTTTTTTGCTGTACACATGTCAAGTCGTACTCACCGACGTGCACCTTGACACCGGCCTTCTGAAGAGCCTCTGTAATGGTCTGTGAGGGCGTGAGAAATAGGAAGAAGGGCAATATGGTGGTGAGTGGCGCGAGAAGGCACTCTGATGGAATCAGTGAGTGAAGTCATGAAACGCAGCGGCGCTGCGGAGGGGAGCAGCAAACGTATCGTAAACAGTACGAAAACAGCAGGTCCCCCCTCCCCTCCCCTCCCCTCCTCTTCCTTCCTGCTTATCGGTCCAACTCCTGAACCAGTCACCATGACACGTCGTTAGCCCAGGTTCTTAAGTCGCCACGTGCCTAGCTAAGCTTACCAACCCCGCTTTCCCCCCCTTGTCCCCCCCAGTTTCCCCCCTCTCACATACACGTACCTCCCCCATGCACTTACATATAAACGCAAATACACACAGCATACCTTCACGTTGCATTCACAGGAAATATCAATATCCCAGTCTATTAAACTACAGCCCGGTGTTTCCAGCCACAGCCGGTCGCTGTGTCCTCCGCTGTGTTTTTCCCCTCCCATTACCCCCAGCCCACCCCAGCCCCCCCTGCACCTACCTGCAGCCCCCCCTTGTCCGCCCAGCTCCTGTGCACAAGCACCTTCTCCACCGCATTGCAGGCAGCCGGGTAGTCGGTCTTGGCGTCCAGCAGGATGCGCAGGGCCGTGTCCAGGTCAGCCTCCTCGTCCACATACACGTGGCAGATGCCGTCAGCGTGACCCAGTACGGGAATGCGCGTGTTGCGCTTGATGTGGGATACCAGCGCGTTGGAGCCGCTGAAAGGATTGGGCCGAGGGATGAGCAAAGGAGATGGCCAACGGGCGTGTGAGAAGGTACTTTTTTCGGTACTTTTCTACAGTCGTGATACAACAGGAAGCAAGACACAGTATATAAAAATTTAAGAAATCCTGTATTCCCCCCTTCCTTACCCCTCTTCCCCCTTCTACACGCCCCCCCCCTCACCGCGGGATGACCAGGTCCACCACGTCATCCAGCGCCAGCAGGCTCTCGATCTCCTCCCGGCTCGTCACCAGCGCGATCAGATCGGGGCCCAGGGAGGGCCCTATGGCGTCCACAATCACCTTGTGCAGGGCGGCATTGGAGTGGGTCGCCTCCTTGCCTCCCTGGAGTGTCGTGTGTGTTATGTGGGGGAGGAGAGGACAGAGGGGGAGAGGTGGGGAAGTCATGATCATGCAAAGCCAGGAAGGGAAAATCAACAACTGACTGCCGGCTGTGTCCAAAGCCGAAGGGGGAAAAGGGGGAAAGGGGGAAAGGACGGATGGGAGGACATGAGACACATACACACACACCCCTCCATTCCCACCCCCCCCACACACACACACGGCGTTTTCCCCCTTACCTTGAGCAGCAGGCCGTTTCCGGACCTGAGCGCCAGGGAGGCAATCTGTGGCAGCGCGTCAGGCCGCGCCTCGAATATGACCAGCAGCACCCCGATGGGCACCGTCACCTTGTCCAGGACCAGACCTGGCACCGGGGCCAGCAGCGGGGAGTGGTGGTGGTAGGGGTGGTGGCGGAATGTGACGGGGATGTGGGGGGAGGAGAGCTGAGTAAGGAAAAAAAGGATTTCCTACACACAAGATCACGTGTACATATACTTCACCCACCCACCCACCCACGCACGCACACAATCACACACAAACACGATACATAATACCGCATACCGCTCCTCTTCCCTCTCCCCACTCGCTCCCCAAAACCCAATGGGTTTGTCACTTCCTCAATCCTCCCGGTCATAGCTTCCCGTGTCGAGCAGTAGCGCCCCGAGTCCCCCTTTCCCCCCCCCCCAAGTCTTCTCACCCACCCCAACACCCACACACCCGCCCCTCACACCGCTCACCGTTGGCCACCTCCACCTTCCTCAGCAGCTTCCCCAGGGGCTCCTCCTGCGCCGCAATGGACCGAATGCCCTCCGCCAGCTGGGCGATCTTGGCCGGCTTCAGCACCAGGCGCTGAAGCAGCGAGTCGCTGATGCGGCCTGTGGCCTCCGCCACGTCGAGTGCGTTAGCCTGTTTAGGATACACAACCACCACGACGCAACACAATACCACACACAGGTTATGGACGGACCGTATTTCTGTCGAGGAAAAAAGGAAGGGACAGCAGAAAGAGAGAGAGAGGGGGGAGAGGGAGAGAGAGAAAGAGGAGAGGGGGAAACCACCCCCCACTACCGTTCCCGCGCCAGATCCGGGTATACCTCCCCCCCCCAACCTCATAGCGGGCAGTAACCTCTCGTAACGCTGCTTTAGACCCCTACGGCAGCTGCTGGTGCTTTGGAGGTGTGTCGACAGTGGCCTCTTTTCCCCTTTTGCATCATCATCACTATTACCATCATCATTATTGCTATTAGAATGTTTGTATCATTATGATCGTACTTACATTATAATATTAAGGCACGTATACATTAGGAAAAGGTTTTTCATGGTCATCGTCATATGATTTCCACATAATCACTTCCCCCCCCTGATCCCATCAGGCAGCTGACCTTGAGGATATCCTCCTGAGCCGCTATGAGGGCATCCGCGATGCGCAGCAGTACGGCACTGCGCTCCTCACTGCTCATGGACTGGGTTAGGCGGGTGACGTACGGCGGGTGACGTACGGGTCGTGGGGAAAATGGAGAGCGAGCAGGTAAGGGGGGATTGGGGTGTTAGGACGTTGCGAATACCTCCGGCTGTGGAAAGCAAACCTAACCCCTCACCACAACCCTACGAAAGCGGCATCATCCCACCCACTCCCCTGCCCCTGCCCTCTCTCTGTTCCCCTGTTTCATCCCCCTCCGCGCCCCACACCCCACACACTTCTACCCTCCCCCCTTCCCCCCTGCCTTCTCTCTCACACACCCCCCCCAGTTCCCCCATCTGCACAGCAACACCTCACCTGCAGCTTCCTGCTGGCGGCCCGCGCCCGTACGGCCATGTCCCGTGCTGAGCTGGCGGCCGCCGCTGCCTTGGAACCCCCCGCCGCCTCCGCCGCGGCCGGGTCCACCAGAGTCCCCACGTCCTGCCCCGCCACCACCCTCAACAGCACGTCGGACTCACTCAGCGCCGCCAGAACCACAGGACACGCGGCCGAAGGGGCGGAGGCGGCGGCCCAGGCAGCGGCGACAATGGGGGCGGGAGCTGGGGCCCCCTCCCCCGCCGCCGGCTGGTATACACGTGCGATACGGCCCTGTACGGTATACGGCATACGACATCATCACACCACCGTCACCACCCGTGCCATCATCGATCATTGGTTCATGGCATCATCATCATCATCATTACCTTCCCAAGGGGGGATTCACAACCTGCCGCTCAGCCATTCGGCCGCCCCCGGCCTCACCTCAGGCGTCTCCACACCCTTAAGCTCGGACAGATACACCAGCAGATTGGCGCCAAAGGCACTGGCAGCCGCGGTGGCCAGCACCCCTTCCTCTAGGATGTGATCCCATCCCGTCACCACCACCGGTTCCTGTACACGGCGCATAGGGTGGGCGATGCAGTTAGGCATGCAGTCGGTCGCGAGGGGGGCGTGAAGGTGAGTTTTACACGTACCACGACAGGTAAGCTTTGTTACGGCACTGCGTTCTTGAGTAGCGAGCCGATCCAAGACAGGACCCAAAAGCAATGTGGGAAGGCCTGTGTCGGCACATATGTCTGTCCGTCTCTCTTGCTCAATTCGATAATGGTTTAAGGGGTACGAACTGATCAAGTAAAACAGCCGCCTGACGCACTTCATCTTCTCTCCCGCCCTCCATCCAGCACGCCTACAGACATACCTTGAGCTTCAGCAGATTCTGCACCGCGTGTGTGGCCTTCTCGCACGCGCTCTCGTCGCCTGGGGGGAGCGTGGGTAAGACGAGCCACTGGCGATTGAAGCAGATACCAGAGATAGACGGGGTCGGGGGCCGGGGGGTGATCCACAACAACAACAGCAATGGGATGTACGGTCATCCATCTCCCACGTGCAGGAGCGGGCACACACACACGCACACATAGCCACAATCACACAAATAGACACTAACTGCTTTATAAAATACGCACAGTAATGACAAAATTGCGTGTGATTGGAGAGGCCCCCTCCTAGCTCTTATCTTCCATATCAACGGATACCAGTAAGAAGGCAGATGTACACAAAACCTGAAGAAGGTTAGCTGAGACCTTAAGACATGGCGCCGAGCAACGCCGCCCTCCTCGCCCTATTTCTCCCCCTCCTATCCCGTTGTTCCCGTCCCTCTCAGGATTGTTTACCCGCGCACGTGTGTGAGCCGTCGTGCGTTGGGATTGGTCTGGGTCGCTGAGCTCAATAACTAGCCCTTTGCCCCCTCCTCCTCCTCCTCCTCCTCCCTCTCCTCTGTCATCCCTCCGTTGGGCCGCTGTTTCCCGCGCACTCAACCTCAATGGATTCAAACTGGATCCTCAAATCTGGGTCAAACTAGCTTTAAAAGGTGAACCCCTGCTCTGCTTCGCGCCTGAGCACCACCAGCCCAGCGTCATAGGCGAGCTAACGAAGTCGAGACCGGCGTCCTGGTCTCCCTCTCCACAACAGGTACAGTACAGTTCCACCTCTCCTCCTGATCACCCCGTGCTGCACCACCTTGCCATACAAAGCCGGCCTTTCTCGTGCTGCCTCCCCATCACGGCCACAAGCACCTCATCACAGGGCGGCGGGGCCCCCAGGGAGAGTGGATGGCCCAAGGGAGCCCTCACCCCACCCGACCTCACCCTTACCATGCCCAACCCAGCGATACCCACCCGACATCACGAGCTGTAGGTCATAGCCCAGGGATGCCAGCAGCTGTAGCTGGTCGGCGACAGCACCTGCGTGGATGAAGGCCCATGGGTCACATTCCACATGTTTTTTAGCTCTTGTACCTGGTCTGTGCCCCGGCCATGTGTTATATGGCTCCGAGTTTGATATGGCTTGGGTTGGGTTGGCTGAGTAGAAAAAGGAGGCATGGGCGTGCTGTGCTTTGGTGGATGCGTGGAAGAACGATTCGCAGGGGCCACCCCTGGAGTACATAGCTTTCCCCCGAGCAGCAGCCCATAGGGATGAATGGAAGGGAGCTAACTAGCGCCTGTATTAGCACTCAAAGCTAGTCACCACGAACGCCTGTGTAAACACTGTTTAACGCCAGGACGGTGCATGGCTGATGGGTAAACTGGAGGCCCCTCTATGGCGCCGTACGTAATACCCAGAAATTCGGAGCGCTCAGGGGAGGAAACCCCTAACGAACTTGTATCGATGGCCCCGCCGAACGTTGATCAAAAGCAGGAAAGGTCTGACCACTAACCCTAAAAAGCCAGAGGTACATAGATGCGCATCTACACGCCAACCCTTACTTTCGCGGCGGCGGCTGTTGCTGAGCGCCAACTATGCATAGTCTAGGGGTAACCCAAATCCAATAAATACAGAAGAAATACATCTGCTATACACACAGTGTTCCAAGCCTGGCTTTACCGAGTAGCGCCAGCGAAATGCCATGCCCATCCTGCTTCGTGACAGAGCTGATCGCCACCTAGAAAAGGCATCCATGACAGAGATCGCGGTTTCATCATTTTGCAATAGGTCTTGGTTGCGTTGGGGCAAGGACGTCAGTAGCCGATCGGCACAAGCGCACCTGGACAGTTATCCTACGTGCTGCAGCAACACCTTCACGAAAAGCTACTGGTTTCCCAAATCGATCGACTAGGATGCCTCCCATGGCTAGCGGCTGAAAGGGATGTACCTTCGCAGGGTGAAGGTAATGAATTACAACAGAAGTTATCTAGGAACAAAGTATAGACGTGCAATTAAATATTGTGTAATCCATGACAAGGCATAATCTGTCTGATGGGTGTGTCAGTGTCATTGCGATGCGTTGGTCGGTAGTTGTACCTGCACTATTTCAATTATGTAGGCTTTCGGTAACTTTGACTCACAATAAAAACATTTGGTAAACTTGCGAAAATTGTAAATTTCCTATGATAGCAGCACGAAGTCAAGCATGCTGAGACCCCGACGCGTCCTGGCTGGTTTGGCGCTTGCAACCTTAGCTTACGTAGCCTTAGCTGGACTTTTAGCAGGGGCACACGCAGCCGCAGCTTTTGAAGGTTTCCATAATGTGAACCTCCTCAGTCCCAGCGGTATTGTACACGCATTTCGCGCCTTTTGGGACATCGTAGGTCCTGGCGGCAAGCTTCATCCAGCTTACTTCCTGGAGCACAAAGGACATCTTGTCATTGAGGGCGTGCTGATTTTGGCCATCGTGTATCTAGCACTTCAACATTCCTTCAAAGTGCAACGCCGCGCAGAGGGTCCCCTAACTGAAAAGGTATCAAAAATCTTAATGTGTAGACATGCTAATACTGTGTTTTCATTTGTAGAGATTTTCGGAGGAGCACATTCGCTGTGATCCCGGCTTCCCGTCCTCAGAATGCTTGAATCAGAATGCTTGGATTCTGGGAATTGATCCGCGTAGGAAATTGAGCAGTTGTGTCGGGAATGGACGCCAGAGCCCCTGGTACCTACCTTGGCGGGGGTGGAGGAGCCGCCACAGCCCCAAGTAATCACCGGGTAGGCCCTTTTTTATGCAGGGTGGCTGGGGTATCGTTATCATGCAGCATGGGTGAGGGGGCGTAGCGTAGTGGTTGGGTGGACTGAACGTATGGTACGGCGATTGCTCCATGGCGACGGATGATGTACGGTGGCTGAGTATGTATGTGGAGGCGACTTCGGGACCAGTCCTGGTGGCACGTCCTGAAGGTGCATTGCGATGGCCACACGCTCCCGAGCTTGTGAACTCCCCGCCATGATGAAACGTTCCGTAGTGCCCCTTACCTACCTGAATCTACCTGTGGCTTGGTAAAGAGGCAGAACTTGTTGGCTGCCTTGGTGCGTCTTCCTCCCACGCGCGTCATCCGTGCTTGGGGCAAGGAACAGGTTACGATATAGCGCTATACGGTTCTCTTGGCAGCATGTGAAACGGCCTCCAGTTGCGATGGAGTGATGTGATGGAATGCGCATGGCATGCATGCAGCTTATTGCATTTGGCTTTCTAATTCTGGCACCTGAACAACTCCTCGCGCCTCCAATCCTGCTTCAGGCTAGACGGGCCGTATGTGTACCTAAAGGGGCGCAAGGATAAAGTGGTCAACATGGCCTCATCTAACTACCTAAACATGGCAAACAATAAAGAAAACAAGGTAAGGGCATGGAATTAGGAAGGCCTGCGTAGAGGCAAACGCTCATGGGAATGTATGCATGGTGCCGTAACGTCATGCCTTTTTGGAGACTATACCCATCCCGTAAGCTCCCAACCCTTTTGCCACTCACAGAAAGATAGCATTGAGACGGTGGACACTTACGGTGTGGGGTCGTGCGGACCCCGTGGGTTCTACGGCACCATTGACAAGCACCTTGACTTGGAGAAGGAGCTTGCGGACTACTATGGCACGGAGGCCGCTATCATATACTCATACGATGTGGCCACGATTGCTTCCATTATCCCTGCGTTCGCCAACCGAAAAGACATAATAGTTTGTGACGAGGTAGGAACATGACATGAAGGTAGCTGCACTGGCTGTGACCGCAAGGAGGCCTCTTGGCCCGCGAAACAGTCCTGTCAGAAAACATGGTTCCATGTTATCCGGCAGTACTTGTACATGAAGGCATGGGTTTAAGTAAGGCACGAGTACTGAAGCATTTGTCGTACGATGCAGTCACTAGAGGCCTCGGCACCGATGCGTCCGGCTCTGCATAAATAGTGGCTTGTCGGGTGCTAGTTTTGTGTGTTGTCATGGCCCTGGTTTTCGCCATACCGCGATGTATGTACCAGGGGGACTTTTGGGTTAGTAGGGCTTACGGGTTCATTCCGACCGCCCACTTAACCTAAATCGCAGTACTGCTCATATCCCATCCAAGCGGGCTGCACCGTCAGCCGGGCCAAGGTGGCTACGTTTAAGCATAACGACATGGACGACCTCACGCGCGTGATTGAGAAGCTGGAAGCTGAGGAGAAAGCAAAGCGGTAAGCGACCATGCGAGCTGTAGACCGTGTCAAATGGTGGTGCGCTGATGGCGTGTTGGTGGTCTGATTCCCGCCGGTGGTGCGCCGCCCATGTGTTCCTGGGAGTGCTGTTGTTGAGCCTGTGGTCATGGATTGGTTGGTGCTCATGCTGCACTGGTGTTCACTGCTCTCTTGGATCAGGTACGTGCAGGGGCACCTGGTGGGAAGGTATCATACTTATGACGCGACCCGACCCGACCCTTTGACGGTTTGTGCCCCGCAGCAAGCCGCTATGCCGGAAGCTCATCGTGGTGGAGGGCATCTACGCCAACTACGGTGATGTGGCGCAGCTCAAGAGCATCTGGGAGATTAAGAACAAATACAAGTGAGATTGGGACTTGTCATCTTGACCTTGCGTGGCCTTGTTCACCGCTGGTGTAATGGCAGCTACATGTGCCCGTGCCCTTCCTTTTGGTGATAGCCTGCTTAGAAGTCCGCTTTTAGTCATCATGACCCCCACACCGTGCTTTTTGCCTACCTTAGTCCTTATGCCCTCTGCTCTCCTAATTGGGCTTTGGATTGTAGAAATGCTGGAGTGCATATTTGACACCCGCCTTGTATGCAACTTTCGTTTCCTAGGTACCGCTTGATGGTCGATGAGTCTCATGCGTTTGGTGTCCTGGGTGCCACGGGACGCGGAGCCTCTGAGCACTTCGGTCTCAAACCAGGACAGGTACGGGTTGTGGCGCCAGGTGTTACCATTGCTTGGGCTACCATCTTTCTGCAGCTTCTGTTTTCGCTGCTGTTAAGCTCACTTTGCGCGCGCTGTCCATGTGCGTCAATGTAACAGAAAATGCCAGTCCTTGAAGACGTTTTCCCGTTACTTGCCCGGGTCTCAGGACACGCGATTGAGCTCTTGTCGGACTTGGAATGCTGCGGCCTGTGTCGGGGTGTGTGCAATTCGCAGGCAGGCCTCTTGTGGCGCTTCCATTTGCTCTCCTGCTTTCGCGCCTGCTGCCTTTTCAGTTTCTGATAGAAAGCCTGCACCCTGGCTTATGCACCCGATCCTCTACCGTCTGCCAGGTGGAAATTATTGTTGCGTCCATGAGCCATGCCATGGGCAGCGTGGGTGGCTTTTGCGTGGGCGACCGGGACATTGTAGAGCACCAGCGTCTCTCAGGCTCGGGTTACTGCTTCTCCGCGTCGTTGCCGCCGTACCTCGCCGTGGCGGGAAGCACCATGCTCAAGCTGCTAAAGCCGGACAAGACCGGGAGCAGTCCAGGCAAGGAGCTCATGTCATTGCTGCAGAAGAGGATCAAGTCCCTGAGGGAGCAGGTGAAGGGAGTTCCAGGTGAGTCGCCAAGAGGCTTCAGTCCGTAGCTGCCCATGGCTGCAGGCCCACGCGCGGGGTTGCACAGGGTGAATATCTATAACACCTAACAACAGTTACATCTGAACATCCATAATGCATTTGATGTTAAGCCTTATTCAAGGCGTGCATGCTGCGTTGCTCCGCGGCCGTGTGCCTGTATAACTGCCTAGGAAGTCCATGGTCCACTGCATGAAATGAGATCATGGCATCTGTCCTCCCGTTTTGTCTTCTGTTTCGGAACGTGACAGGCCTGAAGCTGTTTGGCGGTGCAACGCTTCCGTCCCCTGTCTTGCACTTGCATTTGGCAAAGCCCAGCGGAAACGCATCGGAGGATTTGTCAACTCTAGTTCACGTGGCAGACCACATGCTGGTCAATGGCGGTGTGCTGGTGGGCGTGTCTCAGTACAGCATGCTTGACATCCACCAGCCGCCCCCCAGCCTTGTCATGTTTGCAAACGTGGGGCTAGGGGAGAAGGAAATTCTTATCGTTGTGGCGGCGCTTCGCAAGGCGGTTAAGGACGTCATCAAGGCGTGAGCAAGGCGACCGAGGCACGCTGGCCAGCCGTGTTTTCAAGGTTTAAAGGTTGAGTGCTAACTGCGGACAAAGTGTGGCCCTGTTGGCTCGCGACAGGGAATGACTGAAGCCCCATCGGTGTGAGTATTTTTGCTGATAACAGTACCTTGCAGGCAGCAAAAGCCTGCCACTATTGGAACCGTAAGCTGTGGACAAACCATGGCAGACCATGACCTTAGCTGGGCGATCCCACCGCTAGCTCCTGTGGAAGAAGAGGGAGATTGACAGGACCGTCGAGAACTGACCGTCCCCATACGGCAGTCATGATGGCGATACGCGCGCCTGTAGTTCCTAGCTGGCTGGGAGGATTTTTGTGATCGACCTGCTCTCAATAGGCAGGGGCTTGACGTTTAGACCCGTATGTGATTGGTATGGCGACTTATCCAAAAGAGCCGGTCCCTTGCTGAGGCTGGCAGGGTGTGGCGGTTCATGGTGTTTGTGATGATGGCCTGCGAGGCCTTGAAACATGTTCTCAAGCGATGGAGTTTTGGGTTGCTTGTGTGACGGCCGTTCCCCTGTCCTTCTTGTAAGTGTGCACCATCGCAATAAAATTCTGGCAAAGTTTCAATCGCACTGCCAAGACACGCCGGGGTACGTAGCGGTAACGAAGCTGTACAGCTCTCAAGCGGGACTGATTTGACATGACTTACTTTAGGAAGGGGTAGTGGAACCAGAGTACTGCAACCAAACCGGAACTGCTCGCTGACTATGATGCTGCTATATGCCGACTACGTGCTGTTTTCAACAGCGGTTTGTAATCTATGGACCAAGTCGACGGTATTTTAAGGGCGTTATTCTTCAAGGGCATCGGAAGTCGAGGGGACGGCGAAGAATGATTTCGAGGCTGTACACGATAAAACAGAGAATAAGGTCGCCGGATAATGACATATTACCTTTTTAAATGCAACACTTCAGCGTGCACAGGTGATACAGCACGAGGAGCCGGAATTGCCGTTTGCCGTGAAAAATATAACTAATTACCACAATTGCGTCGGCAGTCATAGCAAGGCACTGGTCAATCAAATTTCTTACATCATTTCATACCGTTTATAAAGTGATATTGTTCTATGGATCACGGCTGCCTCCTTTGACATACTCGATCGGCTTTTACAACCACTTTGTAAGGCGGGAAGGAAAGCGGCGGCAACATGGGGGACGTGGCGCAGGCGGCCACGCTGCTGGACTTTAACAAGCCCATCGATGTGGGCTTGCTGGATGCAACTGTGAACCTGAGCATGCAGTCTGTCGTGGGTGGCGAGCAGCAGGTGCGGACAAGGTTGTGCGTGCTTTTCGAAAGGAGCGGAGTTACATTATATATTTATTACAGAGGGCGGCCGCGGAGAAGCTCTTGCTGGAGTTTCAGGAGCACCCGCAGGCTTGGACGCGTGTTGACACCATCCTAGAGGTGTCACAAAATCAGCCTACCAAGTACTTCGCACTTCAGGTTGTCAGGATTTGTTGAAAGCTGGTGGATGTTGTAGATTAGTTCTGAGAATACGCGGTCTTGGCGCAGATCCTCGAGAGTGTAATTCGGTTCAAGTGGGGAGCGCTTCCTCTGGAGCAGCGTGAGGGCATCAAGAACTACCTTTCGAACTTAATTATTCGATTTTCAACCTCCGAGGAGCTTTTCCGGAAGGAGAGTACCTTCGTCAACAAGCTGAACATTCTACTTGTGCAAATTCTAAAGCATGACTGGCCAGCACGTTGGAAGAGCTTTATTCCTGACCTGGTTGCAGCCTCACGGACCAGCGAAACGCTGTGCGAGAACAGCATGAAGATACTCAAGCTGCTGAGCGAGGAGGTTTTCGACTTTGCACGCCTGGACTTAACACAGGCTAAAACCAAGGAGCTGAAGCAGACTTTAACGATGGAGTTTAAAGCTATTCACGAACTGTGTGTGTTCGTGCTCAACAACACACGGAAGCCAGAGCTCATACGCGCCACGCTGGAAACCCTTAGCGTGTACTTGACTTGGGTGCCGTTGGGTTATATCTTTGAGGGCAACCTGTTGGAGATCCTCCTACAGCTCTTTCCGCAGGCACCCTTCCGCAACGTCGCCTTGCAGTGCCTGATGGAGGTAGGTGGGACGTGCGGGTAAGGAGTAGGTAGGTAAGGGGGCAAGTCACGATGCCCCCAGGGTGCGGGCGTTTGGGAACGAGAGGGTGCAGGAGTTTGCGGATGTGTGAGCTCGAACGTAGCGCGCTTTGGAAAGCGTAAGCTTGGGTTCAACATATTATTCATACCGTACGATAACACATTGGCATGTGACTTGTTGGTGCCCTTTCCCGACCTCCGGTTTTGTAGGTAGGCTCTCTTCAAATGGCGACGGAATTCAATCCGCAGTTTGCGAAATTCTATGACTATTTCATGCGGCAATTGGTCTTGGTAGTGCCACCGACTGTCAATATCCCGGATGCGTACGAGAAAGGCACAGACGACCAGCAGAAATTCGTGCAAAACCTGGCGCTTTTCTTCACAAGCTTTTTCAAGGTCAGTAGTGCTTGGCATTTTGGAACAAACGTGTTTAGTCACTGTGGTTGAACGAGTCCAGCTGACCGGAACCCCAGGGTGCTGGCTGGTGTAAATCAACTCATGCATGGCCATCGTTCAGCTCCACTGGGCCGCTGAAGACGTGCAAACCCAGGATACGGGATTATGGGGACGTTTCTGAGGAGGTCTTTTGTACAATTTGCAAGGGGTGGTGTGGAGTTGCGCCTTTGCCCGTCAGTCCGTGCCGTGCTCCCAGCTTCCAGATAGCACGTACCTCAGCCCTAAACTGCTTTCGGGTGATTATTCTTTAAGAGGTATAGAGAATGTGCAAATACCACCACAGAAACACGCCCATGTGGCCTGTCAGGGCCAAGGGACTGTTGTCCTGTCATTCTAGCACCGCACCTCGTTTGTCAGTGGAACCTCCAACGAGGCATACGAAGGAAGTACCCGCCGACAGAGCTCTTGAAATGCGGTTTACTAATAAGTGTTTAGTGTGATATTCCTAAGGCCTTTGTGGGCATCTTGTGTGACCTCGTGGGAACCTTCGGAGTCTACCGAAGTGCTCATGCTACTGCCTGACTGGTTTTTCTGGGCCACGTCTATGGACCTAGTTGCAATGGATCATGGCTTCTGATCAGTGGCTTCTCTGTTAGCCGTTTCAGGGCAAATCGCGCTGTCGAGCCATTGCGCAATAAGGGCTTTTCCAGTGTCTAGCGTAATGGGAACAGGATTGGTGCGTTGGGCAAATGGCGTGTTTGACTTAACTGCGAGATGATACCCACAGCCATGGGCGGCTTACTTGCACCTCTGCAAAGGCTAGGACAGATAGTCAAATGGGTTGTACATGTGTGCCTTGCGGCATGCATGTTAAGCAGCGAGCTCATAGGCATGTCGAGACTCAGAAGGTGGTGACGCTAAGGCCGGCAGCGTCTGGTATGCATTGCTGGAATTTGCAACAGCTCTTGTCCAGCTTACATCCGGTGGCTTCTGTCTCTGCGGCTGGGGCTGGAGAGGCTGCTATCACAGTGGTTCAGTACGGTCCATCCTTGACACTTCGGCATCCCACCATCCTCGTTCATCGCATTTCATATACTGTGCCGCGGGCGGGACTTCTTGACGTCTCGGAGACAGTGTGCACTATAGTGCATCTGGCTCGGCAGTGTATGCGGTATGCGGTGGTATCGGATTGCACCTGGTCAACGGAAAGCTATCAATGCCTTCATCGATGTAGCCTGAGCTTTCCGAATGCGATGTGACCTATGCTGCAGGCGCATATCGGCATTCTGGAAGCTCCGGAGACACAGGCGCAGCTCCTGGCAGGCTTGGATTACCTGGTTAACATCTCCTACGTGGATAACACTGAGGTCTTCAAAACGTGTCTCGACTACTGGTGCGTTTGGAGGCCCCGCGTGGGTGGCCGGTATGCAGTAAGGCCGCCCTGTTGTGCGGGCGCAATAATGTTTACAGTTGAGGTGCCGCCCAGTATTCCGCTGGGTGGCTTTATGCTGTGTTTATTGTAGACTGATGTTTTATGAAGTTGCAGTCACTACTGCGTGTGCGCCAGAAGCATTAGCAAAGCTTCAGATGTCTACTAAATGAAGCTCTAATGCTTTCACGTGGCTTGGTTTATTATATGATGTACCATACCGCCATGCGGTATTTCCTTGCGCTCTGCAGGAACTTTTTCGTCCCCGACATCTATACCTCCTCGTGTACGGGGGCAGACCCAACCGGGGTATCGTTCATGTTCGCGCCTCCTGCCACGCACGGCGTGGCACCTGCCACCGGTGGTCGCAAATTGCTATACCGGCCGATCCTATCGAAGCTGCGACAGTTAATGATTTGCAGAATGGCAAAACCGGAGGAGGTGAGCCCAGATACAACGCATCCTATTTTCAAAGAAGCGTGGAGGTTAAGCGCTTCGACTGCGTTACAAGTTTAGTTAAGTTACGCGGCGCAGTTCAGCTTTTACTCCGGATTGGAGGATATAGCAAGCAGCACAAAAATTCTTATATAAGTGTTCTGCATTCCCTGGCATTTCCTGGAAGCATCCGGCATACCCGCTGTTCACACCAACGGTTCTGTTCACTCTTTTGTACCGGTGCCCATGGGATTGTGTCGTGGGAACAGGTTATCGTTGTGGAAGACGAGAACGGTAACATTGTGCGGGAAACGATGAAGGACAACGACGTGTTAGCGCAGTACAAGTCGATGCGCGAGACGCTTGTATACTTGTGCCACCTTGACTATGACGACACGGAGCAGCAGATGCTGGAGAAGCTGCGGATGCAGGTACAGGACAGGTTTCCCATTGTTCATTAGTAATGGTTGCCACTGGTATGTGCTGGTCACATCGTTTCCACTGCTGTTCTTATGGCCTTCCTGTCTTGGATGTGCTTTGTAAATGGCCCTAGTTACGTTCATAACACTAAAATTGGTTCTCCTGCCCTGTGTAACGTGGCATGTGTGGTGCTTGCAAAATATCCAATACTCCAGCAGCTCGCAGGTGCCAAGTGGACGTGGGGTGCTTTGAATACACTTTGCTGGGCCATTGGCTCTATCGCAGGGTCAATGGCGGATGAACAGGTGGGTCCAATAGGTTTTTTTAGAGAAGCCCTCAGTCGTTATACTGCAGAGTGGCTCGCAAAACGCTGGGGACTTCGGCCTCAAAGGCTCAGGCTGTTTCAATTTAATTTGCAGGAGAACCGCTTCCTGGTCACCGTCATTAGGGATCTCTTGAACCTCTGTGAGGTGACGCGTGGGAAGGACAACAAGGCAGTTATTGCGTCTAACATCATGTGAGTGCGTATGCTGTGATGGCTTTGCTCTAATTCACGATACTTCGCCTTTCACTGGTTTACTACTTGAAATTTCTGCTGATGCACACCTTTTTCAAAGCATCATTTAAGGTTCAGCACACGTCTGTTGTATTAGGGCTACCTGGTCAGAGCATCTGTCTGGCAGGTTGTGCCTGGGCTCACGCTAGTGTGTGCCAGTGTATTACTTCGGATCCCATGCACGGCCTTGGTTCTACTGATTTGATTGACCTGGCTTGATTGACCTGAAGGTACGTGGTGGGACAATATCCCAAGTTCCTGCGGGCGCATTGGAAATTCCTGAAAACAGTGGTCAACAAGCTGTTCGAGTTCATGCACGAGACGCACCCCGGAGTGCAGGTAAGGGAGTTTTTTTTCTTGTCCTAATTTGTTGCCCTTGGTTTGGGTTGTTATCGATGGCGGGGTTTCGGCCCGCATTAGTGCTGCGAGTCTGTATTTCGATTGCTTTTACTCCCCATAATTGCACTAAACCTATCTTGTCGCTGCCTCTTGCCGTTACACCCGATGCCAGGACATGGCTTGCGACACCTTTTTAAAGATCTGCAACAAATGCAGACGCAAATTTGTGGTAATGCAGGTGCGTGATGTTTCCCGTTGCGTCGTTATGCACATCGGTTAGCATGTGCAATTGGCTGCGGTACATTTAGCGCAAGGCGCAATGGATGATATGGCAATTGTGATCCCACAGGTCCAGGAGCGCGAGCCGTTCATTTGCGAGCTGCTTAATGGGCTAACGGAGACCATTCAGGACCTGCAGCCTCACCAGATCCACACTTTTTACGAGGCTGTGGGTTTGATGATTGGTGCGGAATCTGACCCCGTCAAGCGAGATGATTACCTGGTGAGGCACGTTACGCCTGCTAGCTATCCTGTGCTGTGCTTGAGCCGACGCTGGAAAAGTACACGGAAATGCTTGCATCGTGTAAGTAAATTTTACAACCATTCCTCACAACTATGCTGAAGATTGGAAACTCCTTCCTCGCACCCAGCACCGGCTAATGGGGCCTCCGAATACAACGTGGAGCCAAATCCTGGCCCAGGCGCATGCGAATCCGGAAGTGTTGAAGCAGCAAGAGGTGATCAAGTCCATACAGAACGTGTTGCAGACGAATGTTTCCGTCTGCACTTCGCTCGGCCAGCCATTCCTCGTGCAGTTCAACGTCATTTTCAAAGATATGCTGCAGGTGCGGATAAAAGTCTATTCCACGGACGTAAATGGCGGGATAATGTTCTGCGTAATCCGTTGAGAGGGTGACCTGGCGAATTCGAACACATGTAGGCTTTTGCTATATTTGGCGGAATGTGCACTTGCGCTTAAAAAGTCCGGAATTATGACGTACAGGTGTACAGGCTGTACAGCGAGCTTATCAGCCAGGCGATCGCTGCCGGGGGTGCAAATGCAGCAAGGTACGGGGATAATAATTGTATTCGGGGCGTCACGGGTTCGTGATTCGATTCTCGTGATCTTTTGCATACCTGCGGAAATGTGTGTATACCTCGCCGGGAATCCTGCCTTTTCACCAACGTATCTGCATTTTTTGCAGGAGCACCTTCGTGAAGTACATGCGTAGCGTGAAGAAGGTTGCCCTGAAGCTTATTGAAACGTTCGTGGATAAATGCGACGACCCGCAGCTCCTTGCAGCCTCGTACGTGCCTGCCATGATGGACCCGTTATTGGGTGACTACGCGCGAAGTGTGCCGGATGCCCGGTAAGAATTGCATGACAAACATATATTACGCTGCCAGACACAAAGCTTGAAACCCACGCCGGGTGGTGCCGGGGCTAGGCGCGTTGAGGCGCGACCAACCCGGGCTGAAGGGCTTTCTGGGACTGGCCTGGCAAGGTTGCGACGCGGAGGCGTGAGGTTTTCATACCCTTGTGGTTCTTTGTCTGTAGGGATGCCGAGGTGCTAAGCCTCATGGCAGCTATCATTAACAAACTGCGACAACTGATGGAGCCAGAGGTCCCGCGGGTCTTCGAGGCACTGTTTGAGTGCACACTCACGATGATAACCCGTAACTTTGAGGATTACCCCGAGCACCGTCTGCAGTTTTTCGCGCTTCTACACGCTATCGTGAATTCGTGTTTCAAGTGAGTCTTATGGGTTTGGAAATTGGCACGATCATACTGATTTGTTGGGTGATGCGGAGCAGGTGATGTCGTTTTTGAAGCACGCTGACATGCACGCAAATGGTGGGGTGATTTGGATTTGAGCACCTAATGGATTTCATTCTGGTTGCCTTTCAACCGCAGTACGCTCTTCATGATGAGCGCAGCGCAGCTGAAGCTTGTCATCGACTCGATCGTGTGGGCCTTCCGGCACACAGAGCGCAACGTTGCGGAAACGGGCCTGGCGCTATTGCATGACCTGCTGGTCCAGTTTGCCGGCTCTGACTACGCGACCCAATTCCACCAGACCTATTACCTGCATCTGTTGAATGAAATCCTGGCCGTCATGACCGGTGCGTGCGATGCGGTGTGCTATCCTCTGTGGGGAATATGAACCGGGGAAAGGTCTTTCCAGGGTTATTGGGACAAACATGAACGTCATGGATTCAGCTATGAGCTCATTTGGCCTTTAGGATGCCGGAGAACAACAAGGACATCTTGTAGGAAACAGGAAGTCCTTGCGAAGTTGATCAGGTTGAAACGTGAAGGAACGCAGTTCACGGTGCTTATCGTAATTACTTTACACGACTTTTGAACGAGCGTTGCAACAACTTGATGTTGCGTCGCTTGATGACTGAAAGAACAACTCCTGTTGCGTTCCTAGCGTTGGCGATGACTTAGGTGTTCCTTGTCTGCAAACGGCACCTTGCAGATTCTTTCCACAAGCCGGGTTTCAAGAGTCAGGCACGTATCTTGCATCACCTCTTCACCATTTTGGATGCAAACGTCATTAAAGCACCTCTATGGGACGTCGCTGTCAAAGGCGCTGGAGCCTTCCCGACGAACTCAGCATTCGTCCGGGTTCATGTCATTGGGCTCCTTTCTACCTCCTTCCCGAACCTCACGCAGGCTCAGGTACGTAGTGGGTGCGATGGAGAGGTATATCTAGCATGTATGCAGGCTGTTTCGACGAGAAGGAATGATGCGAATGTGAAGAAAGTGTTGGTGGTACGCACGTGAAGGACCTAAGTCGTACGATATGAGAATCGTAGTCCTTCACAGCTTAAGGGAATCACCGGGGACCGGCGTCGTGATTCGTACTGATACGTTGGCAGGATGAATATGGCTTCTCATCGGTTCATCACAGGTGGTCTCATTAGAGGGTCATAACGTCTTGGTTGCACCATGGTGTTGTACGAAGATAGGTTTGCACAGAGCATACGTCCCATAAGTTGCGATTAACCGTGCTACCGTGCTGACAGGTCAGCGCCTGTGTTTCGGGCATGTTCGAGTACAAAGACTTCTCTGCCTTCAAACATCATCTACGGGACTTCCTTGTACAGACGAAGCAGTTTGCCAGCCAGGTAACGTGTCTCTGTCGTTAGACTCCTAACCTGGTTAGGGCCTCGTTGCATACTGTGCTGGTGTATGTTTGACAGCATATTCTGTGTCATAACGTTTCTGTACTGCTTGATAATTAGTCATCGGGCTTTTGGTGGTTCCAGGATAATGCGGAGCTTTTCGCGGAAGATGTCGAGAAGCAGGTCGTCGAGCAACGCGAAGCCCGGCAGCGTGTGCTAGCAGCCATTCCCGGCATGATTCCACAGGTGAGCAAACCAGCATCGCAAGGCCTATGCACTATTTCTGCCTATTTTTTTTACCAAAGCTGATCTAAGTTTACCGTGGTTTCATCGCGTAGGCTGAGACCATGGGTGCCGAGGATATGAATGACGCCTGAAGTGCCAACATATGCTTCAGCTCATATTCATAGCGTGTTATGCGCAGTCCCGCATACGTTGATCCATGGCTTATGGACGTACTGCACCGGGCATTATGGGCTGGGAAGGAATTCCTTTGTGGTGTCACTTTTCGTGGCATGATCAAGCGGATGACATGTGGTTTTTAGTGGGAAGGTTTTGGTCTGGGTATCCAACAGTGAACTGAGGTCAGGCCATTTGGGACTTTCGAGGACATACCTTGCAGGCTGTATTCTCGGGTCTTAGGTAATCTGTGTTACAAGGCGAGGGGAACCTTTTCAGTTCTGAAGGGGATACATGGCAGCGTTTCGATAATTGCAGATTTAGCACCTGCAGCAGTTGGCGGCTTCGGTTTTTTCTTTAGTTCCTCGGGCAGGTGTTAGCATGCTTGGCACATATGCGTCTGTGTACTGCTTGACAACGAAGGCTCGGCTTTTAAAGCAGGAACAAGTGCTAAGGGGCTAGCTGACGTTTAGAGGCCAGTCTTTGGTGAGGAGATACAGGAAGACGACGTAGCATGGCATCATTAGGTGGGTATTTAGGCAACGTGCAGGGGGCATCCTCGCCACTGCCAGTGCGTGGAATGGTTTAGGAATAGCGGGCGGATAGGGTGTCTGACCGATGTGGTAAAAGCTGGCACGAATAGCAACCACACAGAATATCAACTACAATTGGGGGGTGTTTTAGCCCTTCCAGACAATGATATGTAGATATGAATGGGGCCAGGACGTGACGAAGCCTCCTCTGGGAGCCCCAAGATAGGTTGGAGCAATGCAGGCGTGCTTGGGGTGCAGGTGTGGCAAAGATCTGTCCGAGCAAGGATCCAGAAATTCCACGCGTGGAACTTGCAGCTCTTGGACGCGTGGATTCTGTTGCAACTTGGCTTGAAGTTGAACGCCGAGTTGCTTTTCATAATAGTTGTCGAGCTTCGCTGCCGAGCCTGCTTGAGTTAGCAACTCCCAAGTCATGCGTTTTGGGAGTGCAGCCCTGCAGAGCACGATGGCCAAGCTCCTTATAAAGATGATGGCATTTGGCATGAGCAGTGCTCCGGCCCCTGTATGCAGGGCGGAGGTGTCCTCTAGGGACGGAAGTTATCAACAGGCGCCAGAGCATGCAAGAGCTCCCCGTCTGTTGTTAACTTCGACGGCATCACGGTCGCTATGTGGGTTGCGCTGTTGCGCGAACCAAGATACTATTGTGACAGTTTAGTTGTGACGGTTTTGCCACCCGACGCAATGCCACTACTCATTGACGGTATGATAGTTAGCTGATGACAAGCCTCGAGTCAATTGGGGCCTTTGGCGTCACATGACTGTGTGCTGCGTAGCAAAAAATCCTAGGGGTCTCATGGGCTGTGGACGCCTGACCGTTTTCGTCGCCTCGGCTACCTTACTGCGTCATGTTCGTAGTCCGTGGGAGTGACAACGGCAGCACTGCAGTGCTTGAGCCCCCAGGTCGCTGCTGCTGAACGGGCATGCTCTTCCCGACGGAAGGGCCATAGCCAGTGATGCCGTGCAGTCCGTTTGGTCACAGTGCAAAGAGCTTGCCGTGCAACAGGAAATTCTTCGAGCGGCAAGCTTTTTTGTGTTGTCCGGACGGTTTTCACTGTATCACATATGCGTTAGGTAGGACTATAAAAAGGATATTCACGGAATGAAGCAAGGGCTTGTTGTCTATATATGCGTTGTCGGTAACCATTTACCCAATGGCGTCCTGCATCCACTGGCATTGGTGCGGAGAGTTGGGACAGGTTTTAACCGTGTTAACGATACGACTGAAATGGAATCGTTATGTTACATTCTAGAACTGTCAGCACACGCTTCTTCCACACGCTTTTTGAGTGTTGGCAACATTCCCGTGACAGAACGGTAACATTCTGGCGGCTCCTGATGTCTGCAGCTGAGACACACGGGCACCTACATCAGCTTAGCAACGTGCAGGCAGTGAGATGAGCTTCATACGAGATATCTGCCATACAGCTTTTTCCAACCCTCCTCATATCGCCATATGTCAATGTTGGACCCCGCATTATCAACAGAGGACGTTATCCCTTCTTGGCCGCTTCCAAGTAAGCTTGCCGTTGCATAACGGATGGCTCAAGCTTGATCATGAAAGTGGTGATAGGCCGCTGCCGGTCCTTGTGAGACACGAAGTGCGCCGTCACCCTGCATTGGGGGAAAATGGTGCAGCAGCGACGTTGCGTTATGTAAGGAGAGACCTCGTACAATCTCCAAACCTAACTGCCGCGAGGGAAACATACAGCAGGGATACATGCAAAAAAGGATTGCTGGCTGGATGCGTGAATCTCGTGCCACATCATAGGAACGACCTGTGGTCCGGATGAAGAAAAAAAATCCTTGCGCATGAGTCGTCAGCGCTCGTTATTAGCTACCTTGAGTCACCTTTAACTCGGGCCCCGCCCCGCCTTGCCTTGCTGGAAATCCGGCGCTGTCCAGCATGCCCCGCATGATGCCCGCCGCCAGCGTTCCAGGGTTAAACGGCTCATATGAGCGAGGTACGGAGATGTACCGAGACACCAACAGGTCGTAATCCCGGATATAGTACTCGTCGTCTGCCTGTCAACGCACCCACCGCGAAAAAACGAATCATTTCGAGCGTTGTCCGTAGTTCGATGTCCGCATTGGCAGGGGTTTCTTGGCTCCTTAATCCATACTTTTTTGGCGTAAATGCGGTCGCTATGCTGCGCCTAGTGCCACCCTTCGACCTTCAGACTCCGTGTTCGTGTATACCTCATCAACAAAGACGCAATGGTGTACCGCTGCCCAGGCCTTCTAAAGCACCTGCTTGAAGTCTCTGCTACAAATCTGTATTTGTAGCAGAGACTTCAAGCAGTTTTCTAGAAAGCAGTCACTTACATTCGCCGCTTGCTGCAGGTCATCCGCTGTCTTGCCAAACAGGTATTGCCAGGCGGGGCCATGGATGAAACGCAGAATGTCTAGCACGTCGGTTTTGCGCCGGAGGACCTTCTCCCGGTAGGAGAGCAGCTCCAGGATGCGAATCCCCACCTCGAAGCCTACCTTTTCGAGCCTGAAACCAAAGACGAGATCCTCGTGTCAACGCAGCGTTGGGGTTACGCATTAAGTTGAATAGGCAGTGCTGGCCCACGCATGAGAACGCAAGTGTGTGCAGGCCTGGAAACACAGCCCCTAGGCGAGGCGGAACACGGAAACATTAATTGTACTGGAGGGGATTTTCCCTGATCACTCCACTGTTACTGGTTATGGTGGACACCGGGGCCGTAACTGCCATCTACGTAACCACGACGCAGGCTGTGTTGAAGAGTGTGAAACGTGTGGGGAGGGTTTTGCTGGTGAAAGTGTAGGGGAACCTGCAGAACACCGTCGCCCGAAGCTGGGAACTAAGCCATTTATGATGCTTGAAAACTTTGAGGAGCAGCTCCTCGCCGGATTCAGTGCAATCTGCCGTGGCTTTGAGGCAATCACCCCGCAATAAGGAAATACCCTGTCGGGTCGCTCCTTCCTAGCCTCTCACACGGCGCGGAAGGCACATACCGCTCACCTGTCTTCAAGCTCACTAATGCTGTTCGCCCGATCTACTAAGTACTGGATATATTCACTGAAGAGGTAGGCAAAGGCACTTAAGCTCACAGTAGGTACCTGCAGAAGAATGGTCGACGCATTCCTAGCAATCAATTTTCTTTATGAAATATTTCCTTAGGAAAACATACCTCCGATCTGTTCTTTGAAAGCGGTCTATCAACGATGTTCAAGCTATGCTTTATTATTTGCCGGTTGTTCATCCTTGTAGAGTTCAAATAGAAAGGACCGGCCCCGAATTATTTAAGGTATGAGAGGGCCTGCGGTATGATTGTGGATGCCACCATTTCAGCTTTCCGAGGCGATTTTAACGTTATCTCAGGAGTTTCCATCAAGTGGACGAGCTAAGGTTGAAAGTTGTGGTGCCTTGTAGGTAGCCGTTCTTAATTAAGGTATCGAGTACACGGCTAAATTGCCGTATAATAAGTTCTTTGGATTAACGGTCAACTAACGACAATTATAAAATTTTGCACAAGGCGACAGGAGCAAGATATCTTCCTTCTCTAGGTTGGCTTAACAGCATCGTTAGCAATGGCATAAAGGGTTGGGTCGGGGTGCTCCTATTCGTCCAGGGACATTCGTAGAAATAAATTATCATGGGAGGAAGGCTAGTCCTCCCCTGCTAGCAGGTTTCGAAGGCCGCTTTTCACCGCTCGAATTTGCTGCCCTTACGTACAGTTTCCATCCTAGTGTAATGATAGTAAGTTACTATTAGTGACGGTCAAGAAGGATTGCAAGGTCGGCAGTACAGGGGGTTATGTAGGACCTTCGATTGCCGTAGTAGCATTTCGGCATATACTGTACCAACTCAATAAAATTATATGGTTGCGAGCAATGTGTACAATTGGAGTTGGATATATCGGTATGTCTGCCTCGAAACCGGATTAGCAAAGTCGAATTACTCGAAACCTCAGCATTAAGTAGGACCCGAGGTAACTTTGCTCATCAAATATCTTTGATCTTAGCTCAACAGGCGTCATGCGGTGGACACGTCTCCCACAAGCTGGCACTCTGCCGGTCGAGAGATCAAGCCATTCCATCACAGTTGTAGGGGACAAGATTGTCTTATTTGGCGGCGAACATGACCCCCGAGTACCAATCAGTAGCGAGTTGTACGCTTACTCCTTCACGGATGGCACCTGGCGCGTGCTGGACGCCATCGGTGAACCACCCAGCCCACGCGTCGCGCACTCCGCGGCCGCCATCGGCAACACTCTCTACATCTTTGGCGGAAGGTTCGGAAGCACCACACACAGTACCCGCCAAATGCCGTTAGTGGGGTACCGTAATCAGGACGCACTTATCTCCTCAGCACATCATGGGACATGGAGCTCCGTTACTTCGTAATGCTAAGGCCTCAACTTCTTACGCTTCGGCAGCATAAATAACAAAAACTTGACCGCTTGGAGTGAGCCGGACTTTACCCAAGTCGCAATGTCCCCAAACCGGATTTCCTCACAGGTCAGGACTGGATATGGGGGAGGGCGCCAGCAACGACCTTTACGCCTTCGATTTGGAAACCTCAACCTGGTCCCAGCTACAGCCTAAAGGCGATCTCCCGCCCAAGCGCTCCTACCATACCATGACGGCGGTCGGCACTAAGCTGTACGTGTTCGGTGGTTGCGGTGAGGAAGGTCGACTTAACGACTTGCACGAGTACGATGTAACTACCGAGACGTGGCGCCCACTGGCAAAGCCACCGGCGGAGGCAGTGCCGGGCCGCGGCGGCAGCTGCCTTGTGGCGGCTCGGAAGCCAGGTGGTGAGGTTGATGAGCCGCTTTTGTATGTTATCGCGGGATTTTGCGGACGGGAGCTGGATGACATGCACGTCTACAGGTAGGTACGATTATATTAGTGGCTTGGAGGCCGTGAATGCGACGTGGGTATTGGTGTGTGCGCGGATGTGTGCAGGTATAGGCGGGTGTGGCGGAAGGGTATAATTCCAGAGGGCGGAGAACGCATGCACTTGGACTTGGGGGCATATGAGGATTTGGGGGACAATGCCAGCGGATGCGTCTGCGGGCATAAGGAAATCCTGTTTCCCGGTACGTCGACTCTTCTCGATATGAACAAGATTCAAGTTCCTCCCACGAATGGGGGGTTAGAGAGAGGGCGTCCGTAAGAGCCGGGGGGCCATGGACGGCCAACTGCCATGATTGTGGTCCCGAGTGCGGATCCTGACTTCCATATTAGTGCAACGTTTCTTTTCCACTCCTCGTTCTGCAGCATCGCCGAGGACGCGTGGTGCGGCGCCAGCTGCCCTTCTTGCGGCCCGTCAGCCGCCGCAGAGGAAAAGCTCTCGGCACGCAGCGTGTTTGGCGCCGGAGTGCACTCCTGCGATCTGGGCGAGTGCGGCCACAGGAACGTCGTACTTGTGTACGGTGGTGAGGTAGACCCTTCGGACAAGGGCCACGACGGCGCGGGCGACTTTTGCAGCAGCTTGGTAGAATTTGGCAGCGGCGCCAGAGCCTGCGGGGGCGGCGAAGGCAAGGGCCACGGTGCAGGTTGGCGGGTGATGGAAGCTGGTGGGGATTCGCCTGGGCCCCGCGGCTGGTTCGCCTCTGCGACCACTTCCGACGGGCGACTCGTGATTCACGGCGGTTTGGACGGCAATAACGAGCGCCTGGGCGATCTATATGTGTTGGATGTACATGCAAACTGAACAGCTACCTCGGTATTTCCTCTGACTCGCGATCGTGTCAATGGAATGCTCAGCAGTTGCAGCACCGGCAAGGAGTGAGAACAAAAGTGAATGATGTCAATGAAGTCCAAATGTCCCTGGTTCGAGCCCTCGAGCCAACGTCTCTTCTTAATACCTCTCGCGGTCTGTCTCTGGTGTGCTTTGCGCCGCGTGTGTAGTGTGGGTCGAAACGTTGTTTGAAAGGTGGGATGGATGTGAAGGGAGAGGAGCGGTGCAGACTGTTGTGCGCGGAAGGAATACAGGTGCCAGTGAATGTCACCGTAATGCGGCTGCAATGACGATGATTGATGGGGCATCAGTCAGTGGAAGCTTGCGGGCAACACATGGTCAATATGTGATGCTAAAATGATGTGACAAATACTCTGTCCGCTGCATAAACGGAAAACCCTAAACGGAATAAACAGAATGATCACTTTGCTTGCGTCTGTTGGTGTCAGCACCTGCTTGCTGCTTGTGGACGTTCGGCTTCGAAGACGATTACGGCTGGGGAGCCGCAGCTGCTGTGCATACATCCTTTGGGCAGCGGGCAGCTAGACACCCTAGCTGCCCATTCACAGCTCTCTAAAGTACAGCAAATCTTTGAGGCACCACGTGGCGTGCCGTACTGCAGCACGACAACGGTTGTGTGTAATGTGTGTACGACCCATGTGTGAGACATTTTGTGTATTCAGGTTGGGTTGTATTACGCCACAAAGCCTTTGAAAAGGAAGGGACTCCGGTTCTAGTTGGGATGTCAAAATAGTTACACCGAGGGCCGAGCGACTTAAGCCTGCTAGCATACCACAGGAAGCAATAACGATGACATAACAACCTAAACAACAATAACGACTTAGATAGTTATCCAGAGTCTAGATGGCTCCAAAATGTCGTACAACATCTCTGATCAATACGCGCGTTCGTGAGTCGAGCTAACGACTGAACAACTAACTAGAAAACCTAACATGCCCCCCTGCTTAACACAGGCATCGTCCTCGATGCGATAGAAAGTACAAAGTATTTTCTAAGTCGTGCGCCGCTCCGATTCCCTGAACGAAATCGGTACCAGGCTAACGAGGGGAAGGCAAAAGGGAACCGGAGTCAAGGCAAAACCTTCCCCGCACCGGATACCGGCCTAAATATGGCGCACGACACCTATACCTGCCGGTCTAAGTAACCGGTATATAACCAAACGAACGTGCCCAAAATATCCACAAAGAGTACGCAAACCACAAGCCGAAGACACAGAAAAAGCAAACTGGTTGATGACACAAGAACCCAAGAAAAACTCGAAGGTACACGGACGACTCGCAGCACACAGCAACCCGAAGAAAACAGAAGTCAAGACGCGACTCGCACAAAACAGATCTAAAAGAACCCCAAACTTAAACACACAGGACACGAGCCACACACGACACACATCCTACGCGTAGCGCTAGGTTGTCACGAAATGCACTATCCGCGGTGCGTGTTCCGGAAACTTCGCTCTGAACCAAGCATAGCGGTCTGACAGCTTAAACGAGGTCCAGGCTGGGGTCGCCAGAAAGGCACGAAGCGCTGGAAGGCTGCGTACGGCGTCATCGTACGGTTCCCAGGACGCGTCACGACCACTGGCGGCAGACGACTGAACTAGGAACATGACGGACGGGCGACCACGTCTGTTGTAACCTAGGCGAACGGCAGTAACGGTAGTGTCGGTGTGTGGTTGTATGGGGACTCCAGCGTGATGGGGACGGCGGGTGGAGCCGGAGGACGGTTGGGGAAGAGCGTAGGATCGTTGTCCGCCCAAGGAAGCAGGCGTGAGACTTGGAAGACGGGATGGATGCGACCGAGGGTAGGTGGTAGGTGAAGGCGGTAAGCGACCGGGGAAATGACAGCACTAACGGTGAAAGGACCGATGTGGGGAGGGGCGGAGTTTGGCGGAGGGGCGTGGTCGGGTAAGGTGAGGTTAGGTTAGCGGTGGAGAGGCGAACATGGTCTCCAACTTGGAACGTGAGGTTTCGGCGGTGTTGGTTGGCGGCGGCAGTGTAACGAACTTTAGCGGCTTCCAGTTCTGTGGGGATGGTGGTATGGATGTCGCGAATGTGGGTATGGAGATCAGCGGCGGCGGTGTGAGCGGGTTTGAATAGGGGAGTGTTAATAGTGGCGGGGGTGGTGGGGTGGAAACCATAATTGGCGTAAAAAGGAGTGGTACCAGTGCTGGCGTGGGGTGTGTTGTTGTAGGCAGCTTCGGCGATGGGGAGGTAGGCATCCCAGTTATCCTGCATGGATTGAACGTAAGCTCGGAGAATTTGTTCGATGGTGCGATGGGTACGCTCGGTTTGACCATCGGTTTGAGGATGGTAGGCGGAGGAAAGGTTGAGAAAAGTGCCTAAATGTT